>NC_090734.1:138169686-138419686 GCF_036898095.1 Palaemon carinicauda
TAGAAGCAAAGGCTTAATTAAAGAAATGGCCTAAGTCGACTGATAGCTGGAGTAAATCATGATAGGCATTGGATAATTTACAGTTAATTTTCAGAGTTTCTTCAATTGTCTTTTGTTTCAAACAATCTCCACTTGTTCTGGCTTAGGTCCGAATTACTTAAAACAAATAAAACCTTGTTAGTGAAGGGGTTTCCCTTTTCCTTCCTCACAGCAAATCGTGAAGACTTCGGCATCTAGAAACTAGCAACACCTATAATGGATTTGCTAAGTTGTCTCATCCATATGACCTCTCCCTTACGTGGCTTTTAAATTCTAATCCAAAGGCTATGAGTGATTATGAAGGATAGGCGTGTCAATTTCACCGGGGTAGCCTAAATTATTTTTAATTTGGCTACTTTTAATTTTTTCATACAATCAAGTATTTTCTGTTTATCACTAAGTTTATGAAATAATTCATACTTCTGGAGTCATAAGTGATGGTTTTTACTCGGTTAAACACTAAACAAGTATGAAGTTTGGTGCTTCATTTTTTAATGTCGGTTCCACAGTGCTTCATCATATACTGATAATTCATAAACTGGGCAGTTATCCCTTCGTGTAAATATACATATGGTGGTTGGCCTGTTTCCTTATTCCAAATAGTCAAACTTTCTTTTAAAAGTATTTTGAAAATCCTTCAGACCATGTGGAAAACTTGAGAAAATACTGGACGCCATGTATTGAGAACCCAATGTAATAAGAGTAAACATCGTTTTTCAATAGAAATGTGAGACCGTATTGAAACATCACACAGATTTTTTAGAAAAAAATATTTCTTTTGGGTTAATTGAAAAAAAAAATGAATACATCAGTGCGTGTTAGCTAGGCTTTGTAACAAAGTTCTAGTATCTACTTGATGCTTTTCACCAAAAACCATGGACTGAATTTTCTCGAGACTGACAATATACTTTTTAGCACACCCTGTCATTTTCAACAACCCTTCAGTTATAATCTACAGGTCTATACCTCGGGATCCATCTCTTGGTGACCATTTATGAATAATGTCAAAGATAAAGGAAAGTCATTTGTCAAATCATGATTTCCAGTGAGTGTTCAAAATCATTATTCGTGATTCAAAAGTAATTACAGTCTGTAAGCTAATGTCATTTCAGATTATGAGAATACAAAACTATGGCAATAGATAATGCAAGAAGAAAACTTTTGAGATATTTTAGCAAATGGCAGGGAAATTGTATAGAAAATTATTTAGTGGACGCTATATTGGAATGGAAATTGAAACAATTTTATACTCAAAATAACTGAAATATTAGTCAATTTCACAACATCGAAAAGCAGTAAGCTTGGAAAGCTTGTCACAGTTCCTTAAAAGCTTATTTTTCAATCAAAGTATAAATGAAGATAATATTCTCACTGATATTCTAAATAATATCTAATGGATATTTTATACAGCATAATCATATTAGATTTGAAATTACCATTGTTTGCATAGGAATACTGGCTGAATGAAAGAACAAAATCAGATTAAAGTGACAAGATATGTATTTCCTGATGAATTCTCATCTGTCACGATCGGAGTTCAATTGGGCATACTAAAGAGATGCAAATATTTTTTGGGGATTCTTGTTCTTCCAGAAATAAGAAAACTGGTCAAGCGTTTCTTTTCCCAAGATTAAGTCAGGCTTGAATATTTAGATGGAATGGCCTTTCTCTTTCCATCTTATGCAGCTTGGTTTATTGAACAGTTTTGCCTCCTAAGATCAAGAGGTTAGTTATAAAGCAGCCACTTAAATGAATAATTTGATAATAGTGTGTCCAATATCATCTGCACCTTTGAATGTGCATGACGCCCAAATTTATAATAAAAATAAAAAAAATGTATCCATTAGTCATGTCAGAAATGTAGTTGTGGTAGCTTGGTAGCAACGTTGGGGACGTTACCAGATACTTTTTATTGGAAAAAATATTACTTTACTATACCTCTTGAGCTAGGTATCGGTTGTTTTAAATGCACATAGGTCCATCTGATGGATCATCTGTAATCTTTACAGTGAGTCTCGTGATGCTAGCTTGGGTGAAGAGGGCCCTCTGTAATACTGTGCAACACTGTACACGGTCAATGTGCTTTAGAATCCCCTTACCCTAGTCTTTTTTTTCTGAAACGGTGGTTTTAGGGAACTGTGTATATCCTCATTGATATCCTTTATTATTTTACTCAAGAAGGCTCAATATTTCAATGAACTATGCCACAAAAGCAGATATTCGCAGGTACCATTATACACTGCTAAGTTTCATCGACTCGGTGTTTGTATTTTGCATCCAATATTTTAGATTCTAAGATGCTGAATAAAATGGATAAGCTATTTTTTCTTAATTATGTTTTGCCATGTTTCTCAATGGAATTACACGAAATGAAAAACCGCACGGCTTTTCAGATGTCAAGGCCAAACGTAATTTCATAAGTGGCCTCCTCTTCTCGTTTTACAGTTGCCCTTATTTTAGCTCTGATTCCCATCCCTTCACTTCTCCGCTTTTCCTCCTTTTCTATCAAATATTTGAAACTCTCAAAGCCTTTGATGATATGACCAAAGCGTAGAGCAGAAATTTCACCTACATTCGTGATGACCACCGATAGGTTGTGACCTCTGTTAGGATCAGAGTCAACAATGATATCACCCGTTTTCAAACTTCCCACGGCTACAGCCAAGCCCAGAACACCTGGAGCCACTTTAATGTCTGGAAAGGCAACTTTTACCAGAACAGGCCCTGTTGACGAAGATCCTGTTGTTCCCGGAAAGGTGTATGATGCAATGAGCCTTGATCTTTGCTTGCCTCCCATCATCATCTGTTTCTCCACGATGGTCAGGGGATCGTCTGAAGGTTCGTAACCGTTCCGACGAAGAGTTCCTGGAGAGTAAGTGGCCGTGTACCGCTGCCGGCTAAGATAATGATGGACGTGTTCTTCTGAAGGTTCCATTATTAATGTCATGTCGGTGTTCAAGTTATTCTTTATGTGCATAAAATATCTGAAAAGTAGTAATATGATAAGATATCTTTAAAAATGTGTCTTAACAGCACGACACCTTTCCATTATGTGAAATACTTTTCATAATGGCATACTCATAAACAATTCGTATCATAGTTCAAAACATATAGCAATCACAGTTCAGGTTTTGAATCCCACAAGAAAACATGGCATGAGGATTGAACTGTTTACACTAACAACAGAGCTTCAACTATTTTTCGTGTGAAGTTATTGATTTGACTGATTTATGAGACATCTTAATCACATTAAAATCATAATTGCAGTCCTTTAGTTGTGTTGATCACAAGCATGGTTAGATTGCTCTCATTATACGAGTTCAGCACCTAGAATCGTTTCTTACCTGATGACAGGATTAAAGATGATGTATGGCAGAAGGCTGTGTATCAGGACACTCTTCGAATTGTAGGGAAACATTTTGACGTCTTTCCCCTGCACCTCGACGAGCCCTATGCTTCCTTTCTGATTAAGATGGCTTGACCTGTCTTCTTTCTAATTAGATCAAATTTGATTGTACTGAGTCTGTAGTTAAGGATTATTTTAACTTATTCTTTTTTACTTAAATTACATAGTCAAGGATTTGTGTTATGAGCAAGTTATCCACAAACACACTTGGTAAAAATGAAAACATTTTCTGATTTTAAGAGCCCCTACCTGGAGATAAGCTCCAGGCAATCTCCATATCTGTATGTTCTGTCATTAAACTCAGCCACTTAAGACCCTTATCAATATTAATTACATTTCTACAAGTAAACAACGTCAAGGAATTGTTTTGTTACCTTTCTTAAGACGGATCCTTTTCGGACGGGGGTCAGGGTTGTTCTATTAATGTCGTCTCTGAGGTAAGGCTGAAGAAGGTGGCTGAGATGAATCCACGGTGTTGGCAGAAGCCATTCTTTTACTCTTGAAGATGGTCATAGTAAAATTAAAAGAAAACCACATATCTATTTTCTACAAATGCAATAACTGTTGAATCATTAATAAGAATTTAATAACACAAAGGTTGGTTTTTAAAAGTGAAATAGATTTATTTGTATAGGGGCTATTTTGGAACACTGACATCAGCACAAGGAGAAAGTCACTTATCCTCTCAGGCATAATTCTATGATGCTCCTTTTCAATTCAAATTTACTTAGTGAAAAACAGTAGTTCATGTCTTGTTTAGTTCAGTGACAGAGGAAATTTGGTACACACTTCTTTTTTTATCTTTTCCTGACACGTCTAAGTTTTCTTTTATATATATATATATATATATATATATATATATATATATATATATATATATATATATATATATATATATATATATATATTGTTTCCATTAAAGTTAATACTTTTTATGCTTTCAATTTTTTTTCTTTTCTTAATGGTATCTATCGTCCCCATTGTACATTGGATTGAAATTAATCTGTGCATGTTTTCCTGGATAAATAAATATGAAGTGGGAAAATGTTTAAGACTAAAGTTCTGTTTGGGTCATGAAATACAATGAAGTCTTAAGAAGTCTTATAGGATTTACTTTTATTTAGAAATTCATTGATATTTTATGAGGAGTTAAAGATGAACTTTTGTGGAATAAGGAAGTGCCATAAATTACTTGATTTGTATTCATATCAGGCTACCGTTGATCATTAAAGGTAATGTAACTTCTAGTTCAAAATATCAAATTAAACTGGCGTTGTTTTGTATGAACCAGGTAGTTTTTTTTTTCTTTTTGCAAGAACACTGCACACAAACATTCCCATGCATGAACACTTAAATATTACTCATGAACTTACCTTATAAATACTGTCATTAAGTTTTACTCATCATGAACGTACCTTATAAATACTGTCATTAAATCTTACTCATCATGAACTTACCTTATAAATACTGTCATTAAGTTTTACTCATCATGAACGTACCTTATAAATACTGTCATTAAATCTTACTCATCATGAACGTACCTTATGAATACTGTTATTAAATCTTACTCGTCATAAATATATATACCTGATAAATACGGACATTAAATCTTACTCATCATGAACGTACCTGATAAATACTGTCATTAAATCTTACACACCATGAACGTACGTGATAAATACTGTCATTAAGTCTAGCTCATCATGAACGTACCTGATAAGTAATAATTAAATCTTACTCATCATAAACGTACATGATAAATACTGCCATTAAATCTTACTCAATCATGAACGTACCTGATAAATACTGTCATTAAATCTTACTCAATCATAAACGTACCTGATAAATACTGTCATTAGATTTTACTCATCATGAACGTACATGATAAATACCGTCATTAAATCTTACTCATCATGAACGTACCTGATAAATACAGTCATTAGATTTTACTCACCATGGACGTACCTGATAAATACCGTCATTAAATCTTACTCATTATGAACGTACCTGATAAATACTGTCATTAAATCTTACTCAATCATAAACGTACCTGATAAATACAGTCATTAGATTTTACTCACCATGGACGTACCTGATAAATACCGTCATTAAATCTTACTCATCATGAACGTACCTGATAAAGTCATTAAATCTTACTCATCATGAACGTACCTGATAAAGGCATTAAATCTTACTCATCATGAACGTACCTGATAAATACCGTCATTAAATCTTACTCATCATGAACGTACCTGATAAAGTCATTAAATCTTACTCATCATGAACGTACCTGATAAAGGCATTAAATCTTACTCATCATGAACGTACCTGATAAATACCGTCATTAAATCTTACTCATCATGAACGTACCTGATAAAGGCATTAAATCTTACTCATCATGAACGTACCTGATAAATAGTCATTAAATCTTACTCATCATGAACGTACCTGATAAATACTGTGTCATTGGCTGCATTGATGTTTGCCAATAATTGACACCTCATGGCCAAGTAAACGATGTGGCCCCAGTCGTGTTGGTGCGTCTCCCACTCCTTCACCTTTTCCTTTATCTTGCTGAGGTTCTTGGCCTTCTCCCCAATGGCTTCAGCCTCTTCAACCACCTTAGAGAGGTATAAGTCGTCGTCCAAATGTAGGCTCGAATAGATCTCGTCCGTAACCTGTTTCTGATTAACCAAAAAAAAAAAAAAAATGAATGAATGAATAATTGGCATTCACTCCTTTAATGTTGATAAAGTGCAGTTTCCTGCTAACTTCAAAAGTTCAAATTTGCAGCTAATGTTTTCAAGTTGAACAGCCTGACACGAGTCGTTATTTATAGTTTTATATATGAAAGATCTATTTTGATGTTTTTTTTCTTAAAGTGTTTTGATTGTTCGTTACTTCTAAAGTTTATTTATTTCCGTATTTCCCTTCCTTCCTGGGCTTTTTTTTCTTGTTGGAACACTTGGCCTTATAGAATTCTGCTTTTCCAACTAGGGTTGTAGCTTAGCTAATAATAATAATAATAATAATAATAATAATAATAATACTAATAATAATAATAATAATAATAATAATAATAAAATTTTTCGGAAACCTATAATCAAAGTGAAATGTTTTGAGGGCAAATACTCACCATATTCTGGTTGGAGTTTGCATATCTGCTGTAGATTCCTTTCAGCGTCATGAACATGGATCGCAGAAGGGAATAATGTCGAAGTAACGTGACTGTTTCAAACCGCAGCATCGAGAGGGCGTCAGGTGTAGAGAGAATTTTGTGAGTTTTGCTACTGTGGGACGATTCTTGGCATTTTTCACATATGACTAATCGGCACTTCGAGCAATATAAGTCTAAAAGCGCTTGGTGATCGGCTGAAATGGAAAGAGATAT
This sequence comes from Palaemon carinicauda, assembly GCF_036898095.1. Taxonomy (NCBI): domain Eukaryota; kingdom Metazoa; phylum Arthropoda; class Malacostraca; order Decapoda; family Palaemonidae; genus Palaemon; species Palaemon carinicauda. The sequence goes on from NC_090734.1 coordinate 138,176,523, forward strand.
AGAGACATACAGGACTTACAGACTTGTCTAATAATGGTGCAGCCAAAGGGTAACACCCTTGGGTGCGTCACTGCTGGTCAAACGTGATTTTTATATACAAGTGTTACTTTATCAATTGACAATAGATTGAAAAAAATTATTTTTTTTTCTTTAAGAGAAGTGTTACAGAATAGAATAAAAAGGGAATATGAATGGGTGACATTTTAAATTTTAGTTAATGAAAGGTTATCAAATAGAATATTAAATTATATTTGCTTTGAATTAATTTAACAGGGAATTAAAAAAAAATAGCTAATATCAGCCAGGCTAAGTAGCCATAATGTAACGTAAATTTACTGCTGTTTTAGGACAGGGGCGTGCTTGCATACACATAGTGCAGTTAAGCTGGATTTTAATTAAACAAGGAAACACAGTTTTCATTAGAAAGGCCATTGTGTTTCAAGAGCCAAGTCTCTTTCTTCTTAAGATCTTAGATTTCGATAGGAATAGCTAGTCTATTATTATTATCTTTATTATTATGATGATGATTAGCTAGCACGCTTTAAGTCCACCAAATTGTTTAGTACTGTAAAGTATCATTGTATATGGAACAAGGGAAAATAACATAAGGCAGTACTTGAAATAGAACATGTGTTTAATACTAAATAATAAAATGAGGTAAATAAATGGAGAAAGGTTATACACAGTTGGACACATGAATCCAAGGTACACCTCACTCCGAAGAAAAGTACCCTGTCACACCCTCACTTCGTGTCGTGTAACCAAATAGATAGTGTAGTGAGAGATGACAGAGCTGGTGGTTGGGGCTAAACACAGGAACTCTCTGGGCAGTAAGGGTGTGGCTGGGTGCGTTTCTTCAGAGCGAAGTGTACCAGAAATTGTATCCAAGTGTAGTTTGTTCACTTAGATGTTGGTCTCCTAATAATAACATAAATAAACGAATCTCGTGTTATAGGAAAAATGCAATAGGAATGACGATAAAGAATAATAAGAACTCATCCTTCGATTCTAACCAAAGGATCTACATCCTTGAAAAATATTGCTTTTGGCTAAACTTACAGCATAGATCCTGGTCATCTTGTAAATTGCAATTTTTCGCTATAGCGATGCTCGGTCTTGGAGGCTTCTTAGGGGTATCCGAGAGGTCTGGAAAAGATAATCATATGTCAAGTCACTTGTGTCAAAGAATTCCACTCCTAAGTAACTCGCTTAAAATGTTTGTGAAAAGTAATGTTTCTCTTATTTTGCTAGTTACTGTAAAATCTTTAGATCCTAAATGGAATCGGTTGCAGTACTGATAAAATGCAATGTCAACACATAACTGAAATTAATATAAAAGATTATTAAAAAAGGTGATAGGTTTAAAAAAAAATTGATGTGTAAACAGTTTTTGCTTAATTATCTTTCATGTACAGTTGGATACAGGAATTCCTGGTACACCTTGCTTCAAAGAAGTGCACATCAGTGACACCCATACTGTCCGGCTAGTTCCTGTGTTTAGCTCCACCCACCACCTCTGCCTTCTCAACCTACACTGTTTGGTTACTCACTGCTAAGTAAGGGTGTGACAGGGTTCACTTCTTCGCAGCAAGGTGTACCATGGACTGCTGTGTTAAACTGTACATGACCTAAGTGTTAAACATCTTGATAATTCGTTTACTGCTAATAAAGGATGATAAAAAAGTAGTTAATGATCTAGACTCCGTTGAAAGTGCTTTTTAATTGAAACCTACACATTTAGTGGAAATTGGGTAATAATAACGTTGAATGAAAATATTTTAAAGGTTTCAAGGTTTAAAGGTCGCTCATGAATGGCAGAGGCAAGGGACACTGACATTGCCCTATCAAGCAGGACGATGCCCTAGAGACTGACCATATTACATGTGATCAGCGCCCAAGCCCCCTCTCCACCCAAGCTAGGACCAAGGAGGGCCAGGCAGTGGCTGCTGATGACTCAGCAGATAGACCTATAGGCTCCCCCAAAACCCCCATCCTTAGCTCACAAGGATGGTGAATTTGCAGCGACCATAGGAACTAACGAGTTTAAGCGGGTCTCGAAATCCAGTCTGACGTTCACCAGTCAGGGGCGTTACCACATCGGCCACCACAACCCATTTTGTAAACTAGTCGTAGCATTTATAGAAGATTTTTCTCTCCACAATCCGATGTAATAACTATATAACTAAAACGCAAAATCCATTTTAACTACATGCCCAGAGACAGGTTGTGTACTACTCAGTCAGTTTTTTTTCTACTGCATAACTTCTATTACTTAGTCATGTATGAGCAATATAGATGCTCTCATTAAAGGTCTTTGGCGTTTTAAGAACGCTAGGTATATTTGTACATACCAGTTCTCCTATCCAAGCGTTGACTGAATAATTCCTCTCAATTGCTTCCCTTCAAATTATTTAATTTCCTCCATGCCCCTTTTCATATATTTGTGTATTGCGATAAATCATAAGGCGAAGATGAATTTACAGTGTATCAATAAAATTGGATTCTATATATCTTGCTAAACAATGCCTTAACAGATCGACGACGTTTTTCTCAAAATGAAAAAAAAATACACACACACTAAACCTTGTCATTCACAGACGAGTATATGATACCGAGACAGTTTACTATTTGGTTTGCTATTCTTTCACTAATACCGGTTTCTTATCTATTCTTAGTATCGCTGTAAAGTTGCTATAACTTCCTGTGAAGAAAAAAAGGGTAGTTCATGCTCGAATTTTGCTGTTGTTGAACAAAGTCTGTATTTACGAATAATATTCTTGTTGGTGAATCAAATTTTAAACTTCTGTTGAATTACTCCTCAGTACAATTGCGGGTAGTTAGATTTCTCTTGCTTGAGGTTACACTCGAGCACGCTATTTTATCTTATTTCTCTTCCTCTTGTTTTGTTGAAGGTTTTATAGTTTATAGAGGAGATATTTATTTTAATGTTATTCTTAAAATATTTTTATTTTTCTTTGTTTCCTTTCCTCACTTGGCTGTTTTTCCTGTTGGAGCTCCTGGTCTTATAGCAACCTGCTTTTCCAAGTAGGGTTGTAGCTTAGCAAGTTATAATAATAATAATAATAATAATAATAATAATAATAATATGTCCTTTTCTTTGCCATTCAAACTCCCTTCTACCGTGATCTGATTCAAAATTTATAGACAATCGGAAATTTTTAATTTTATTCATAATTAAGACGTCACATTTACATTTCTTTCATTATTAGCATTTTACTCAACTTCAATTTCTTTTCTGATTTAAGAAAATGGATAAGAATTAATGTTTTTACCTATGAACTTTAATAAATCGCTAGTCAGTTCACATTTTATGTAGAGGTTCTTTGATCTATGAAATATTTAAGCTTTAGATACTGGTTTAATAGGAATAATTTTTTTTTTAAAAAAGTGAAAAATAGAATTAGAAATATTTAGCTAATGTGCGACGCAATCCCTAACCCAAAACTGACAGGAAAAGGATCATGGTCCATTTATGGAGATGACGTCATTGTTTATGTGTAACAGTTTCGTTTTTGTTGTACGTCATATTTTGATTATTTCTTCAAAATGGAAGAATGAATTGCGTATCTACTATCGTACGAAATGTTACTTCACTTTAAATAACACCGTCCCTGACTGGTAAACGCCAGATTGGGGTTCGAGTCCCGCTCAAACTCGTTAGTTTCTTTACTCGCTACAACCTCACCAACCTTGTGAGCTAAGGATGGCGGGTAGGGGGGAAACCATGTGTCTATCTGCTGAGTCATCAGCAGCCATTGCCTGGCCCTCCCTGGTCCTAGCTTGGGTGGGGACGGGGCTTGGGCGCTGATCATATGTATAGCCTATATGGTCAGTCTCGAGGGCATTGTCCTACTCGAGGAGGCAATGTCACTGTCCCTTGCCCTTGCCATTCATGAGTGGTCTGTAAACCTTTCAACTCCAAAAGTATAAATGCGTCATATCATGAACGACCTACACAAACAGATAGAATGAACATACCTTTATCCTCTTGCAACATCGTGTTCATAGACTTCCTGTCTGATGTGTCGTGGTTCATGATATCAATAGTCTTCGTATCCAAACTTAAACCGGAAGCTACTTCATAGTCTGATATTCTCATTGTAGAAGGAGTTTTTCCGTCCTCAGTCACAATGTCTTCCTCATCTATGTCAGCTAGCAAAATTGTTGATCTGTTTTCAGTCGCCTCGCTGTGCCTACGTTCACGAATTTCATTTAGTAAAAGCTGCCGATTTTCGCTGCTGTGAATGGTCTCTTGGTTTTCGTGAAGTATTAGCTGATTATCTCTGATGGTTGAATCTTCGCTCTCCACAACATCCTGATGTGACGAACCTTGTGAAATATCCAGGTGTGTGTTTGCAAGAGCGACCCCTGTATTGTTATCAAGCGTCTTGGCTTTAGTTCTAGATCTAGGGGGCTTTGATGGGGCAACTTTACGAGTTTTCCTCGCAACGATTTTCTTCTTTCTAACAAGAAATTTACTTCTGACACAATCGATGGACTCCTGATTTTCTTTAGTAACTAGGCAGGGCAAGGATTTCCTGTTCATCTTTCCAAGTAGTTGTGTTGATACATCGGGGAAAGGAGCGGAACTTCTTCTGTGGTTTTCAATAAGCTTACTGGAAGAAAATATACTTTGAGCTTTGCAAGACCTAAGACTGCCCTCCGAATATCTTCTTTCCCTGGAAATCGAAATGGGCGGCAAGGCCCCACCTTGCCCTGGTAGTGAAAGTGGAGATATAGTTTTGAGGGAGTTATGTTTCATACCCACATTAATTATTCCTGATGACCTTTTAAGCTTGGCAGCGTTGTAGTCTTCTGGTAGAGTTGGTTGCATATCGTGTACTTCATCAATTATTGGGCATCTGTCTCGATTCTTGACATCTTTAATACTATAATCATCTTTGGATGATATCCTACATAGTATGTCATCATCCCTAATGCTCTCTAACAAACTCATTCTACCTCTTCTTGATGTATTGCTTCTTCTGCATGGCAGTGTTCTTGAATTTCCCTCTTGTCTGAGGATTTCTGATCTTATGTGAGGTATATCTTTTGCCAGAGGAGTATTAACTGACTCTTCACTCCTAACCTTTCTAAGAGGCACAGAAGCATATTCTTCAGTAGATGACGTTGGCGAGTCCACACATTGTTGGTCACCCGCGAAGGCTTTGTTAGTTATAGTCACATCACTAAAAATAATTTCAGCTTCTGTTGGCACTAATGAATCCGAAGGGTTCTGTGAGATTTCACCAACTTTTTCTTCCATTTTTGCATGTTGGGGATTTTTCTCATCTAAATCAGCAGCCAAAAGAGATCTTGCTTTCATATGCGCTGGTAGATATTTTTCTGAATTGGCCCCGTCCAAATCAGTATTGACATCATGGGTCACCGGACCCTCTGTAATAGCTTTAATAGTTCGCAAGGAGTCTCTTTCTTCGCCGGTATTCCAGCTATCATTATTGCATTGGGCATTGCTATCAGTAACGTCGTTTTCAGGAAGGCAAATAGGGGAGTAGTTGTATATGCGTGGCTGTAAAACCCTTGCTAGACTTTTCACCCTTCTACTGGAAAAGAAAATATAATTTGACCATTAGGTAAACCGAACAGGCCTTTGCAAGTTTAATTAATTGTGTGTGTGTGTGTGTGCGCGCGTGTGTGTAAGGGCAAATTGATAATTCCGAGGGAAAGTATTCTTGATGAAACAAGGAAATATATCAGAAGTTGTTCACAAAATTTAATACCTTGAAAGTCAATAGTAGTTTTTACATGATAAAACAAGGAAAGGAAATTTATTGAGAAACTGTTCATCAAATTATCTTAAAGGTCATCCAATACTACAAGTTTTTTGCAATTTTTGACATTGTTTCATGTTTTTATAGTTTTTAAAGCAATGTACAAAGTTAATTTTCATTACGTCTGTTCACACTTCTTTCTTTATATTGAACAAATATTTTATTTTACTTATATTACAAACTGTCATTACTTTCACGTCGCAAATACCTTTTTATAAGCCAAACATCATTTCAAATATTTTTGATATACCTATCCTTTTATCTCATTAATTTCCATGACTTGTCTTTCTTGTAATTTGTAGTTTTTTCTGATTTCACTTTCTCAATCATCAAAATTTATATGTACATATTGAATAACGGTGATTTAGTTAAGCATTTTGTAATACTTCAGCAATGTTCTTTCTGATCCTAGATAGATTTTTGCCAGTGATCCATCAATCTTAGGATTTTTTTATTATTTTTGTTATTATTAAATTTTTCATTCTATCAAAAGGCATTAATATTACTTTCTTTTCCTTTCCAAGTTTACTATTTCATCAAATTTCTTCTCCTGGTGAGTGAATATGCTAATCCGAAAACTTTCAGACCCCTTTGAATTTTACATGCAACTATTGCCATGAAAAATTCTTCTTACCTCTTTGGAATGATGACTTGGGACCGATCTTCTTTATCTGTTGGCGAAGAACACGAGTCCAGTCCTACACTGGTGTTTCCCGCACAAGAGTCAATAGGGCTGTTTAACGACAGTGTTCCATGAGCTTCCATCGCAAGGCTATTAGTAATAGCACTTCCAGATTCATGATATCCAAGACTCGAGGTCCCTTCCCTCCCGCTGTGATTAGTGTCAACCACCGATTCCTTGAATCGAGCACTTTTCCGCAAGTAATCAGTGTACATACTCCTAACTTTGTTACCGAGTCTGGAGGCCCTTTCTCTTTTGGTCTTGAGTTTCTTCCTCTTCTTTTCCGTTTGCTGTGGCGTGGGACTGAGGCTTACCAAAGGTTCTCTGGATAAATATGGCTGGATATCGCTGCTCGTGTTGCTGTCTCGTTTCCTGTTTGCTTGGCTTCTGGGGGAAGATAAGAAGGTGGAATAGTCACGCCACATTGGTGTCCGGCTGTTGGTTTGTTTTTATTCGAAAAAAAATTGTGTTGGTGTCTTGTGCTACTGTGATATTTGATTTGGGATATATATATATATATATATATATATATATATATATATATATATATATATATATATATATATATATATATATGTGTGTGTGTGTGTGTGTATGCTGCACAAATATTTATTAAGTATATCCATATACAGTATGTATATCCATATAGAGATATAAATACATACATACATTCACACACATATATATATATATTATGTATATATATATATATATACACATATATACTGTATATATATATATATATATATATATATATATATATATATATATATATATATATATATATATATATATATTTGTGTGTGTATGTGTGTAGAGAGAGAGAGAGAGAGAGAGAGAGAGAGAGAGAGAGAGAGAGAGAGAGAGAGAGAGAGAGAGAGAGAGAGAGAGAGAGAAATTCTAATCACGCAATGAGCAATTAGCTATTCAGTTTTCAGAGCAATTATATTTCAGTTTGAATAAAATTTAACAAAGCCAGACATTTACATCTAAGCTATGGGAAAAATACTCTTAAGAAAATATGATATTGAGAGGTTACCTGCTTAATTCGTCTTTGGTAATGGCAGATCTGGGGAAAAAATTCTGGTATGCGCTTTCGGCCTCATCGTGTGAGAATCTGCGAATGTGAGATGAAGTTAGGTAAAGGTTTAAAGGTTTGCCCGTCTCGGTGCTCATCTCGCAGGGCTTCTTTAGACCCTTAGATAAGCCTTTGAGGAAGTATTTTCATCGGGAAAAAATGTGTACCAATAGTTGAGATTTTTATCATGTTTTTCCATAATAAAATAGATTGTTCATTAAAAAAATAAAGTTTTTTTTTCATAATAGAAAAGATTTTCCATTGTAAAAAAAAAATTTTTTTCATAATAAAAAATTTAAATTTTTTTTATAATTTTTTTCATAAAGTTTTTTTTTATTTTATTTTTTTATAATTTTTTCTCTATTTTTCATAAAATTTTATTTTCATACTTAAGATATTTTGTTCATATTTTATTTTTTTCCTCATAAAATAAACTATTTTTCATGAAGAGGACAAGGATATTAGCATGATTTTTATCAACGAAAATCGTTTAATGATCTTAAAAGTTACCAACTTATACTGAACATTAATGGAAAATATATTCTAGTCAAAAATTCAATCTTTGTAGACATGTCTAAAGGCGGGTTTACACGGTTGAACGGTTTGTCGAACGCAGTTCGACAGACAAGTGTTTGAAGTGATGTTCGAACGTGTGAACGGGGGTATTTGGTTGTCGAACACGTTCGTTGAACGGTTCGAAGAAAGTCTGTTTTCGCCTGACTTCTATGGGCGGGGCTTCATTATCCACAAACCTTATGCATTTGTGGCTGATTCCAACTCTTCGAGCCGTTTGACAAGAAGGTTCGACAACCGAGTTCGACGAACCGTTCGATCGTGTAAATCCCGCTTAAGTCATAGAAACATGTTCGATAAGCTGTCCTACATCCATAATTTTTTTATAGTTAGTTTATGTTAAATGATTATTTCTACTTCTACCAATATCATCAGTTTAAAGCGATAGTTCGCATCAAACAAATCATATGGAGGGAGGATTTCACTGAATGATTATGTCACTGAGTGATGATTTCGCTGATTATGATTTCACTGAGTGATGATTCCGCTGATATGATTTCACTGATAATTTTGCTGATAATGATTTCACTGATTGGTGATTTCAGTGAGTGATGATTTCCCTGATAATGATTCCACTGAGTGATGATTTCACTGAGTGATGGTTTCACTGAATTTGATTTCACCGAGGGATGATTTCGCTGAGTGATAATTTCACTGAGTGATGGTTTCACTGAATTTGATTTCACCGAGGGATGATTTCACAGAGTGATGATTTCTCTTAGTGATGATTTCTCTTAGTGATGATTTCTCTTAGTGATGATTTCTCTTAGTGATGATTTCACTGAGTAATAATTTCACTGAGTGATGATCGCAATGAATGATGTTGTCACTGAGTGATACTTTCACTTAGTGATGATTTCACTGAATTTGATTTCACTGAATTTGATTTCACTGAATTTGATTTCACAGACTGATGATTTCTGTGAAGGATGGATTTCACTGAATTGGATTTCACTTAATGATGATTACTGAGTAATGATTTAATAGACTGATGATTTCTGTGAAGGATGATTTCACTGAATTGTGATTTCACTGAATGGCGATTTCAATGACAGATGATTTCACTGAATGATGAAAAAACTCACAACAGCACTTTCGTTGGGGGATGATTTTTCCGAGGTCTCGGGCGACTGACTGTCAGATGTGTCAGCTTGGTGTCTGAAAAAGACAAAAAGAAAAGAACAGAATATTTACTACGAGCATTAAATTGTCAGAGTATCGCCAAAGCAAGTATCGCTATTACTATCGTCATTGAAGTTCAAGATATTGAAACTCAGCAATTAATTTTTTCAATTTTTTTATAAACCAGCCAATGAGTCAAATTATCCTTAATTTTTTTTTTTTTTTAGTGCATGATATTGAAATTCAAAACCTTTAAACTCAGCAATTAATAATTAAAATTTTCTATAAACTAGCCAATGAGTGAAATATTTCTTAATAGCGTTTTTTTTCCTTTTTTTGTTAGAGCAATTACAATAAAAGAGCCATAAATTGAAAAGTAGCATAAAATCGGCTTGTATATTTATGTATTTGAATTGCGGAAAAAAAAGTCATAAATTGAACAGTAGCATGAAATTGGCTTGTATCTGAGTAGCGGGAACTGGGGTTCGAGTTCAAATTCATTCTGACATGAAAATTGGCTTACTCTTCTGGTTATGCGTATGTGACATGTTTAATATGTTTAGGTGAAGTGGTTATAAGAAAAGGTTTAAGTCTCCTAACACGATATTTTCACGTACACATACATAGTCCCTCTCTGAGTTTGGATATCTTAACGTGGTGAAAGGGTTTGCGTATTGCCATGGTCAGCAAAGCTGTACTGGTCAGGGACATCCATAAGTTGGTTTGCTGTGAGCGATCAGACGAAAATCTCTCTCCATCTCTAATCCACATTGGCTAGCGTCTTACCCCAGACATGAATAAGTACATGTCTGAGGCCTTTGTCCTGCAGTGGACTAGGGACAGCTGCATTTGTTGTTGTCTTGTTACTGTATAAATGCTATATATCTCATATTATTATTATTATTATTATTATTATTATTTGTTAAGCTACAACCCTAGTTAGAAAAGCAGGATGCTATAAGCCCAGGGGCTCCAACAGGGAAAATAGCTCAGTGAGGAAAGGAAACGAAGACAAATAAAATATTTAAAAAAGAGCAACAACATTAGAATAAATATCTCTTATATAAATTATAGAAATTTTAACAAAACAAGAGGAAGAGAAATAAGAAAGAATAGAGTGCCCGAGTGCACCCTCAAGCAAGAGAACTCTAACCCAAGACAGTGGAAGACCATGGCACAGAGGCTATGGCACTACCCAAGATTAGAGAACAATGGTTTGATTTTGGAGTGTCCTAGAAGATCTGCTTACCAAAGCTAAAGAATATCTTTTACCCTTACCAAGAGGAAAGTAGCCACTGGACAGTCAAAGTGTAGTAGTTAACCACTTGAGTGAATGAAAATATATTTCCGAAAGATAGTCAGACGTCTTGTGATTACAAGTTGGATGAAGAGACTGAGAAGGTCACTTTCAAGATTCGAGCGTTTATCGTCTTTCTGTCAACCTTTCAATGACCACACAAAAGGGAAATGCCATTATCTTTAACAAAGAAAGACAAAGGCGTCACTGCAAATACCACGTCATGGAAGTGTGATAATGGCACCCTACATCTGCCTTTATCAACGTTTCCTGTCAAAAGTAGTTTTTTTATGTATAAATGTACACGGTAATCTTGACATGCCTTATACATTCATGATAAATTTTTCTTTCCATTAAATTGCCTTGTAATGAAGGACGTACGTAAGGACAATCTATAGATAACTTTGAATCAAATAAATACAGCTAAGAAACGTTCACAAATTAAGTGAAGAAACATAACTGTTCGAATTATAAGATGTTAAATACAGGCCTCTCTGCCTAGCAATCTGTTGGACGGGAGCTCGGTAGTTTCTAGTAGTGTCTGCAATCATTTTACCAAATACATAAATACCCCAAAATTTCACGAGAAACCGAAAGGTCAGTATTTCCGTCAGATAAATTCCCTTCAAAATATCAATTCAGAAAGGAGAATATCTCATTTTCAGCAACCATAGTGAGTTGCGCTCGCAATAAATATGCATGATATCAGTGTTTATAGAGAGCTCAATTGTGATCTAGATGTAGTATCAAGTCCTTTATAGTGGCTAAGAAATACAAAATATATTACGTTCAGGTTGCGGGAAACCCGATGTAGTCAGATGGAAATAACAGACAAGATATAATCAAAATGTTCTCGTGGGACAATGGTGCGTGCAAACTTTCCTGTTGTACATATTCGGAAAGTGATTTTACTTTTAAGTCAGAATAATTTTCAGTGGTCTTAATTTTGGTACCATTTGTTTTTATCCAAGCACTGGCCATCATTACAGCTGTTGATTCGTAGTTTATTGACAACTTCATTTATTTCAATGATTGTATGGTTACCGCGCATGCGTTGCTTGCATTCGCTTTTGGCAGCTTTTTGTTTTATGTATGGTGTAATCATTGGCCGGCTTTTTAACGATATTGCTGTTTTTAAATAGTCTGTGACCTCTTTGTATTAGTTTTTTTTAGTAAAATAAGAAACGTAGCAGCTACTGTTCTGTATTCATGATATTGCAGTCACCCATCTCTGTCAGTCAGAACCTTTCTATGTACCCAGGACCCCCTTAGATTGGGTTCTGTATGTACCCTACCACGTTATCACGTAATGTTGCAAACGCCTTTTCCTATGAAGAAGATAGTTTTTTTATGAAAAGGGATAGTTTTTTTCTTGTGAAAAAGAGATAGTTTTTTTCTTGTGAAAAAGATTTTTTCTTATGAAAAAGATTTTTTCTTATGAAAAAGATTTTTTCTTATGAAAAAGTTTTTTTCTTATGATAAAGTTTTTTTTTTCTTATGGAAAAGTTTTTCTCTTTTGAAAAAGTTTTTCTCTTGTGGAAAAGAGATATTTTTTATGAAGAGATAGTTTTTTCTTATGAAAAAGATAGTTTTTTTTTTCTTATGAAAAAGAGAGTTTTTTCTTATGAAAAAGATAGTTTTTTCTTATGAAAAAGAGAGTTTTTTCTTATGAAAAAGAGAGTTTTTTCTTATGAAAAAGAGAGTCTTATCAATTCCTTTGCAATGTACCTCCAATCCAGAACATTGTTACCTCGTGGTCTGTTTTCATTTACGAAGTTTTTCTTTCACCTCATTGCGTGTTTAAGTCACTTGCATAAACCTTCTTTAGTGTCACTTTTCTTCTGTCAGTGAAATTTGATAACCCCTTAAGAAATTGAACTAATCAGAGTCTTCTTTGAGAAGTCAGAGAAATGGTGCTTATTTCTATGGTTATTGCTTTAAGCTTAGAAAGCAAAGGTATGATTTTACCTATCCTTGTGTGTCAATATTTATAGGGTATTTTTTACACATTGACAACTCTGAATAACTTCTCTCAGATTTTCTATACTTGTAGGGATTTATATCATTTAAGTGTTTATTGGAATTTGCTATTGGTAGTAAATTTGTAGGCAATGTCATAACCAAGTACCACATAAAAATTTTCACGTTTTCGAGTGGAAATTCCAAGTAACCAGCGTTCCAGGTAAAACTTTGTCTCTTGGAAGCCATCTTTCTTCTGTGTGCAGAAAATTATTCAACGCACATTACAAAATTTATAAACGAGTTTTACATGACATCCGGACTTAAGTCCTAATTTTTATTAGTTTGCCGTTTCTGGAACCTTGTGCCAATAATTATTGTCCATTGTTCTTTCATCTAGGATTTCTTGAGAAAGAAAGCTTTACTATTATGACGTCACTGCTGTCTTCAGTATCAATACAGAAGTTTTCATGAAACCAAATATTAATGGAACGCCGTCTGTACGTATTATTTAATGTTTGGTTGCTGTACGTAGAACGACTAAAAAAAAATAAATAATTGCGACTCCCCAGAGCAAAACAGTAAACAAACAATGATTGTTTAATCCAAATGCAGAAAATAATTTTGTAATTTGTAAATTTAGTTAGTTGGAGAAAAATAAGCTGAATGTTTGAATTGGAAAAAGATGAGCTGAATGTTTGAATCTTACGAAATAAAAATGCATATAACTATTTTTCAATCTATATATCATATACATATATAGTGTATATGATAAATATAAAAACCGGCAGGTGAATTAACATCATAAATATTTCTACGACTAAGGTACTTTTAAAATAGAATTGAGTAAGATAAAATGAATTGAAATATATACAAAGATATAATGAATAAGTAATGAAATATTACAAGATAGAAACTATTTTGCTGCCTATATAATGTATGTTTAATTTCATTCTATTTATATTTAATCTTTTTAATTCATTGATTTTAGTATTCTTTTAATGGTTTGCCTTAGAAACTAGTCACATAAAAAATAGTATGATGTTCATTCAAGTTGGGGTTTTTATCTATTATTCGTCTACTGTGTCTACAAATCTCTTCCATGGCTGACACATATACATATACATATACAGCATATATATATATATATATATATATATATATATATATATATATATATATATATATACATATATATATATATATATATATATATGTTAGTGTGTGTATCTATATATGTATAAACACTTTATAAACACTCATGTAAAAAGGTATATATACACGGGTATATATATATATATATATATATATATATATATATATATATATATGTATATATATATATATATATATATATATATATATACACGTGTATATATATATATATATATATATATATATATATATATATATATGTGTGTGTGTGTGTGTGAGTGAGTGTATTTAATTTAATTTCGGTTTTAGGATCAACGTTTGGAGTAGTTACTCAACTTCCTGGAAATATTGTATGTTTTTTTTCCAAGTTTTAAATATTATATAGAGGGGTAAAGCAAATAATAAAATCATACAAAAAATTATCATAGTTTGTGATATGTCCTTGAAATAAAGGAAACTAGATAAGGTAACTTGCGAGAAATTCCAATTAAAAAGCAAATCCCAATTGGAGAAAATTATCAAAAAAAATAGAAGCGGACTTACTGATAATTTCATTCATTTTCGTGGAGTTTCACACGTCCTTATCCTTTACACTAGCACTTATCAGTAGGAAACATTATGTTGTCGTTTGTCTTCTTGTGGTATTTTCCATTTTGTATATTCTGAACTGTTTGGTTGATTGACACACGATTTTGATAAAGGATTTTTTTGTGTTTCACATTTTAACTTTTTGTTCCTTCACTCTAAGAAAGCGTCATCCTTAACTATCCTTACCAAATTAAAATCCAACAAGTAACATTATTTACGTCAAAGCAATTCCAGTGTGGTTTTGAGAACAATCCAATTATTCTAGACTCATAAAAGTTATCTTTAAAATATCAAATTGGAAATATTAGGCGAGGAGAATATAGTTACATAATTGCTTTCACTTTTTGATTAATTATCACACGTGAAAAAATTTAGCTCAGACGCACCATGCCTATATTCAACCCGTGTCTGAGAGTGACTTGAGATACTCCCAGACCGAAACTGACTACAGAAGACTGTAGACACAACAGCGGAAGCTGTCGGGAAATCTTGTACTATGACGTTTTTGATAACGCTGGCGAATGCTCATTAGCTGTTTTTTCTTTTTCCTTCCTTCACTTTCATGGGATAACTTCATTTAAATATCTTCTCAGGAGGTTATAGCATCGTAGATTTCATCGGTCGTTAATGTAAGGCTAAGTTCGCTAAAAGCACAATAAGAATTCATCTTTCGAATCACTTGTTTTCTCGTGAATCATACTTCGCGTTCCAAGTTACGCACGTGATATGCATTGCTCACTTCTTTTCTCGGATGGGCGAACTATATATGATACCGTGAATAAAAAGGATTATTATTATTATTATTATTATTATTATTATTATTATTATTATTATTATTATTGCTTGCTAAGCTACAACCCTAGCTGGAAAAGCAGGATGCTATAAGCCCAGGGGCTCCAACAGGGAAAATAGCCCAGTGAGGAAAGGAAAAAAAGGAAAAATAAAAATATTTTAAGAAGAGTAACAACATTAAAATAAATATCTCCTTTATAAACTATATAAACTTTAACAAAACAAGAGGAAGAGAAATTAGATATAATAGTGTGCCCGAGTGTACCCTCAAGCAAGAGAGCTCTAACCCAAGACAGTGGAAGGCCATGGTACAAAGGCTATGGCGCTACCCAAGATTAGAGAACAGTGGTTTGATTTTGGAGTATCCTTCTCCTAGAAGAGCTGCTTACCATAGCTAAAGAGTCTCTTATGCCCTTACCAAGAGGAAAGTAGCCACTGAACAATTAAGTGCAGTAAACCCTTTGAGTGAAGAAGAATTGTTTGAGTAGCTTTGAATGTTTATTGCTAATATTTCCCCAGAATCCTCATCATTTGCCGTTTTCTCAACATTTCAATATCCACAGGAGTTTTATCAAAATAAAGATAAGCATCGCAGTGTTGCCCTGCTGTGGTAAGCAGCTCCTCAAGGAGAAGGACACTCCAAAATCAAACCTTTGTTTTCTGGGTAGTAGGTTGGCCAGGGCACCAGCCTCCCGTTGAGATACTACTGATAGAGAGTTATTGGATCCTTTAACTGGCCAGACAGTAATGCATTGGATCCCTCTCTCTGGTTACGACTCATTTTTTCTTTGTCTGCACATACACCGAATAGTCTGGCCTATTCCTTACAAATTCTCGTCTTTCCTCATACACCTGACAACTCTGAGATTACCAAACACTTCTTCGCTCAAGGGCCTAATTACTGTACTGTAATTGTTCTGTGGCTTCTTTTCTTTTGGTAAGGGTAGAAGAGACTTTTTAGCTATGGTAAGTAGCTCTTCTAGGAGAAGTACACTTCAAAATCAAACCATTGTTCTCTAGTCAAGGGTAGTGCCATAGCCTCTGTACCATGGTCTTCCACTGTCTTGGATTAGAGTTCTCTTGCTTGAAAGTACACTCGGGCACTCTGTTCTGTCTTATTTCTATTCCTCTTGTTTTTTAAACTTTTTTTACATTTTATATGTGAAAAATTTATTTTAATGTTGTTACTGTTCTTAAAATATTATATATTAATTGTTCATTCCTTCTATTTTAGTTTATTTATTTTCACGATTCTTTTCCTTACTGGGCTATTTTCCCTGTTGGAGCCCTTGGGCTTATAGTATTCTGCTTTCCCAACCAAGGTTGTAGCTTAGCTAATAATAATAATAATAATAATGTGCTGACAGGCCAGCCTCTCCTGTACTGGGGCTCTCGCCACAAGCTAGGTGGACACCAGCTAAAGTACAGTGGTGGCCTGGTGGTGCGTCCTTGCATGGTGATTGCCAGACTGGGGTTCGAGTACTGCTGAAACTCGATAGTTCCTTTGGTCGCTACATCATCATCATCCATGTGAGCTAAAGAGGGGGGGGGGAGCCTATAGGACTATCTCCTGAGTCATCAGCAGCCATTGCCTGGTCCTCTTTGGTCCTAGCTTGGGTGGAGAGGAGGCTTGGTCGCTGGTCATATTTAATATGGTCAGTCTCTAGGGCATTGTCCTGCTTGTTAGAGCAATGTCACTGTCCCTTGCCTCTGCCATTCATGAGCGGCCTTTAAACCTTTAAACAGGCAAAACTCGCATTACGATAACGCATCAGACATACATCAATCATCATCAAAGGATCTTGATATAAAACGTGAACATATAGATGCTGTCTTTAGATTTGTATTGTACATTTGGCTAAATATGGCAGCAAACGCCAATTATCAAGTTACATTAAATATTTGTTATCTAGCTTTTTATTGAACAGTACAAAGTTGAAAAATTATAACATTCTCGGTCTATGACCTATACATTTTGAATTTTTCTTTCTCTTGTGAAGTATGTCCCAATATCAATTTTTTCTCAATAACATCCTGTAAATAGATATCTTGTTTGCATAACTATCAATTTGTCAGTTTCAGTTTACAATGGTTAGAAGTATGATTCTGTAATTGTTATAGTCCCCGTGGTAATAAGATTAACCTCATATATCTCTGACTTCTCAACATCATTCTAACATTTATATACGAGAGAGAGAGAGAGAGAGAGAGAGAGAGAGAGAGAGAGAGAGAGAGAGAGAGAGAGAGAGAGAGAGAGAGAGAGGAATATGGAAGCGCATGAAATCTGTGTATAAAGACAAAATTGAATTGTATACCGAAAGATGATGTAGCAAATAATGTGCTTTAGAAATCAGTAAACTAATGCATAATAGAATATTGCAAAGCAACAACTAAATGGTTTTGCATATTCAAAATTACTTCCATCAGTTATATAAGATTTGGCAACTTATGGCTCGCGGAAAAGAGAAAGTTGGAAAGGGACTTTCTCTGTCGTAATGGCTACGTCATTGTTATCCTTAATTTGCTTTTGTGAATATCTTCCGTCATTAATTGTGATTATTGTCTACCATTAAAAAACTATGGAAAAAAAGATAATTCTTCGATGATTAGTTTATTGTTACTCAGTTAAGAGGTGGTTAAAACTACATGAATATGGGAATTTTTTGAAGTTGCGTTAAATTTTCTCTTTCAAATATCGTAATGAATAAAAGTTATCTTTTATTTCCTTATGTAAGCCTTTAATAATTCATTAATAATTACTAGATATAACAGTACATCGAATGCTTACTCTGGCTAAATGGATAACAGAGACCTTTTCACTTAATAATCATTATCATCATTATTGAGTTTAGAGAAAGAAAGTGTCTAATTATTCTAAAAAATATCATCCATTACACAGCAGTATTTTGTAAAGGAAATCATATTCATTAATTGGCAACTATGCAATATGGGTTGCCTCTACTGCCAACTTTTACTTTCTCGTGCATGTTTTTATCTGGCCGTAACTGAACTCACTATAGACCGAGTTTAGTCCAGCTACGTGGAGTGTGGAGTTCCTGTTCGCTCTCTCCTTCATCACTATTAGTGCAAAATCAAGAAAATGTAGGATATTCCCTCGAACCACAGAACTTACTCTTTGTCAGACTACAACCGTTGGGAAATGTAAAACGAACCTGTACTTAGTGGGAGAATTTCTTTTGGATTTCTTAGATGAATGCGTTCATAAGGTGAGGTATGTCATTAGATTCTTCAATTTGGGTATGATTGTAATTTTTTCTTAGCACGTGTTCTACGTGATTGTCTGTTCTACGTGATTGTCTGTTCTACGTGATTGTCTGAATGTAATTAAACCATTTTGGAACTAAATTGAATCGGCGGAACTTCATAAATTCAAACTTACACGAGTGTTTTTATGTTGAACAGGCTGACATTAAGTTTTTTTTATAGTTTATATAAAAGATCTGTTTTAATTATGTTACTGTCCTTGAAATATTTTATATTATTCACTACTTCTCTTGTATTTTATTTATTCATGTATGTCCTTTCCTCACTGGGCTGTTTTCCCTTGTTGAAACCCTTAGGCTTGTAGCATCCTGCTTTTCCAACTAGGGTTGAAGCTTAGCTAGTAATAATGGTAATAATTAAGACCTATATAATTTTATCAAAATGGTTTTATACCATTTTGCAAATAGTTGTGTCAAAATTGTTCTACCAATTCCTGTCAGCTGAGATGTTTATAATTTACTAAAGTGATATTTAAATAGCACCTTTCATAACAACAAAAGACATTTTTACAATAGAACTCAAATGTTTTGTTTCACATATACAACTGAAAGTACAGTGAAAATTTTGACATTTTGTTTGAACGTTTGAACATGTAGGAATTTTTATATATCTACACTAAACTGTTGTGTTAGATGTGCTGAATTCGATATTAATGGGATATTTGTGGCTTAGTATTTTAGTTTATACACACACAACCACATATACGCATGAAAACGCACACACACATATATACATACACACACACATATATATATATATATATATATATATATATATATATATATATATATATATATATATATATATATATATATATGTGTGTGTGTGTGTGTGTGTGTGTATATATACTGTATGTATATATATATATATATATATATATATATATATATATATATATATATATGTGTGTGTGTGTGTGTGTGTATGTGGGTGTGTGTGTGTGTGTGTGTATGCATGCATGTATGTATGTATGTATATAGATTAGTTGATTGACTAATATTGCTTAAACAAAAACAAATTAAAGAAAAAAAAATATCCTCCACAACTGCTGCTCTAGGTAGTGCCAGTGACTAGAAATACGTTGTACCGTGCCCTCTGCTAAGGGAGTACCAACTCTTTGATAGTGAACCCTTTGGGAGAGAAAATAAACTCCAAATGACAGATTAGCCTCCTTTTTAAGGTCAACAGCACCCACGTAAGTCAGGGTCAGTTCATTTACGGAGGACTGCCACCCTGGTGGTAATAAGCTGCTCTACCTAGACTGCTAACTTGAGCCAGCCATACACGTTGAGGACTGGAGTGCAAAAGGTATCTCAAGTGTATTTTAAGTGTTGTGATCCTCTAGGTGTAAGGAAGTGTCCCTAAATGATAGATGGACCTCCTCTTCTAGGGCCAATGGCAATCTCGATTGCCATTGGGTGGAGGGGGTAGGGCGCTGATCATATGGATAAATGGTCCATCTCTAGGGCATTGTCCTGCTTGATAGGGTAATGCCACTGTCCCCTGCCTCTGCCATCCATGAGTGGCCTTTAAACCTTAAACCTATAAAAGATTATTGCAGGTGCCGTTGCATGTTAAGAGGCAAGAGCATGTGTTGATATAAACGAGGAGGAATAATGTATAAAGTGGGAGAAGGTGTCAATAAAAAGCACAGTGGGGAGGAGTGGAATAAGAACTTTAAGAGGAATAAAAAATAATTTACAAAGAGGTTGATTCACTTACGAAAGGTTAATAGATAGATGGATCTTGGAATAAAATGTAAAGGTGACGGCAAGAAATAAAGGGGGCATTACAGTAGTTCGTATACAAATATTCCTAAAAGAATTATATTAGTGTTTTTATTGTGAAATTGAGACATGATGGAAGTACTAATGGGGAGGCACAATAAGGTTTATACAAGGAAGAGGGTACTTGATCAATTTGTATTTTTATGAAAAATTATGAAAATAAAGATTATGCATGTAAACATACATGAACTTATAAAAAAAAGCTTATGGTAGATTCCATAGAGAGAGAATTTTGATGGTATCGGGAATGTATAGCATAGAGTTTTCAGAGTTGATTGAATGTTATCTTGATGGAAGTTAAAATGTCTTAAGTATGAAGATAAAGAGTGACTTACTTGGTCTGAAAGAGGCTCTGAGGCAAAAATATTTCTTATGGGTCGAGTTTCAGCGTGAATAGTACGTTAACACGGGCACTTGTCGCCTTTAAGATAGATTTAAATGTGAAATCATTTCCAAGAGCTTGGTGTAGACCCTAAAGCAATGTGAAGCATATGTACTGGCTGAACGCAGGAGTCGTGGGTGCAGAAGTACTGGGATCCCTGACCATACAGGAGTCGTAGACCGATTATAAAAGCAATGATATAATACACCTCTATGACTGTTCAACATCTTTCTTTATAGAATGATGTGAGATGTCAGAACAGGGTATGTAAGAGCTAAGTTTAAGGACTAGAATAGGAGTTGGGAATTGGATGTGAAGTGATTGTGTGGTGATTAGGAACTGTTATAATATATATACTGTTCTTAAGATATTTTATTTTAATTATTCGATACTTCTCTTGTAGTTTATTTCCTTTCCTCATTGGGCTATTTTCCTTGTTGGAGCCATTGGGCTTACAGCATCCTGCTTTTCCAACTAGGATTGTAGCTTAGCTAGTAGTAATTATATATATATATATATATATATATATATATATATATATATATATATATATATATATATATATATATATATGTATATATATATCATCATCATCATCATCATCATCATCTCTTCCTCCTACGTCTATTGATGCAAAGGGCCTCGGTTAGATTTTGCCAGTAGTCTCTGCCTTGAGCTTTTAATTCAATACTTCTCCGTTCATCATCTCCTACTTCGCTCTTTATAGTCCTAAGCCATGCAGGCCTGGGTCTTCCAATTCTTCTAGTGCCTTGTGGATCCCAGTTAAACGTTTGGTTAAGTAATCTCTCTTGGGGAGTGCGAAGAGCATGGCCAAACCATCTCCATCTATCCCTCATCATGATCTCATCCACATATGGTACTCGAGTAATCTCTTATAGTTTCAGTTCTAATCCTGTCCTGCCATTCAACTCCCAATATCCTTCTTAGGGCTTTATTCTCAATTCTACTAAATCTGTTGGAGATTGTTTCATTGACATACCATGACTCATGTCCATAGAGTATCACCGATCTCACTAAACTGATATAAGGCCTGATTTTTATATGAAATTTTACGCGATTTGATTTCCTAATTTTACTCAACTTAGCCATTGTCTGATTTTCTTTTTTCAATCTTTCACTAAACTAATTATAAAGACCCTATATTTGAGATCATTGTTCCTAAATACTTAAATGACTCTACCTCATCAATCCTTTATCCTTCCAATGATATTTCCTCTTCCATTGCATACTCCGTTGTCATCATCTCTTGTCTTTCTTCTATTTATCTTCAGCCCCACCTCGTGTGATATTTCATGCATTCTGAATAGTTCATGCATTCTGTCCTATTTCATGCATTCTGATATTTCATATATATATATATATATATATATATATATATATATATATATATATATATATATATATATATATATATATATATATACTGTATATATATACACATATGTATATATATATATATACTGTATATATATATACATATATATATATATATATATATATATATATATATATATATATATATATATATAATAATTACAATTACTACAAGCTAAGCTACAACCCCAGTTGGAAAAGCAGGATGTTATAAGCCCAAGGGCTCCAACAAGGAAAAATAGCCCCGGGAGGAAAGCGTTTATGAAAAAAAAATGGTGCTCTGAGTATAATGGTTTGCGAAAGTACTAACGAATGCTCGTTTTATGGAAACTGTTACCGACTTGGTAAGCTTGCCTGAGGGGGTCTGGAAGTTTCTTCATCCTCCAGACAGTCACGCCGGAGATTGAACGTGAAGATGCAATTGGAATAATTGAACTCTCTTTGAATGGAAATCGAGAAGGCAAGGGATTCTGTTCGAACATCACGCCTTTCATTCAATGGTTTATTTCTCCATTATTCATAAATGGTTATTATTATTATTATTAGCTAAGCTACAACCTTAGTGGGGAAAGCAAGATACTATAAGCCCAAGGTCTCCAAAAGGGAAAAATAGCCCTGTGAGGAAAGGAAATAGATAAAATACATGTCACTTTTAATAGTCCAATGATCTCACGGAATATTTTTGCGAATCATGGTACTTTTAAAAGGCTGAATATCTGACTGCACAAAAATCAAAAGATTATATAATACATTATTATTATTATTATTATTATGTTGGGGAAGCAGGATACTATAAACCCAAGGGCTCCAAAAGGGTAAAATAGCCCAGTGAGGAAAGGAAATAAATAAACTACATATTACTTTTAATAGTCCAATGATCTCACTGAACGTTTTCTACAAGTCATGATACTTTTAAAAGGCCGATGTTATGACCGCACAAAATCAAAAGATCACATAATACATCTATTGTATATATTTTTCTGCCCAGGGCTTGTGACACGTGTATTTTCTGCTTGTTTCTAATCTCTCATTATAAATCTAAAAGGGGATACGCCCTTTATGGAGTAGGTGCCCACAATGCACTCCGTAACGCATTGTAGGCGTTACGAATGGGTCTTTGAAAGGGGAAGGGGATGTAGTCATACCCTGGCGAGGGTAGGTGCGTGTATGTGCATATCTATCTGAAATTTAGCTGTCGTTTTGACGGGTCGCGTACACTAGTTAACTATACAATGTCTTATTTCCTTGGCTTTGCGAGATCAGATCTCTCTCTCTCTCTCTCTCTCTCTCTCTCTCTCTCTCTCTCTCTCTCTCTCTCTCTCTCTCTGTATAGTGAATTATACAGTATAATTTGTTACATAATAAATAATCGTGAATAGATTTCCAAATTAAATTCTAACGAGATCTATTAAAAGCGGAAATTTGAAATGTAATTGAGGTATTCGGTTGCAAGAGTAAAAAAAAGTAGGATCTTATAACAATGAATTACAGTTTATACACATACACACACACAAACACACTGGGCCAATGGTAAGTCACTGGAACCTCAGTTTTGATTGGCCCGGGTTCGAATCCTTGGCCGACCAGAAGCTATTATTGTAATTCTCCCTTGGGTCTCTGATCCCGAGGCAGAGTGAATTCGATATTAAGAGGTATTTATGGCTTATATGAATATATGAAAAACACGATTAAGTTTGTAAAATTATCATATATATATATATATATATATATATATATATATATATATATATATATATATATATATATATATATATACACACATATATACATACACACACACACACACACATATATATATATATATATATATATATATATATATATATATATATATATATATATGGATATGTATGTATATATATACACACACATATATATATTTATTTAATTAGTGTGTGCTGCCATTTCTAGCCCACTGCAGGACAAAGGCCTCAGATAAGTCCTTATTCATGTCTGGGGTACGGACAGTTTACATCACCACGCTGGTGAACTGCGGATTGGTGATGGTGGGAGACGTGTCTGATCGCTCACAGCAAACCAGTCTAGTATGGATGGTCCTCACACGTACATCTTTGCTGATCATGGCGATGCACAAACCCTTTCACTAAGTTAAATGAATTGCGAATGAATATACCTCAAGGTTCGTTTAGTCGTGGCTATGCAATTATATTAGCCCAAACTCTTGCTTAACCCGAAGACCTAGTTCTCATCCATACATTTGATGTATTGAAGCTATTACGATAGGATTGTTGTTTTGTTCTCTGTGTGTGTGTGTGTGTGCGTGTGTACAAGCGTGCGCGCGCATTGTGTTATTTTCGCAACGCATGCCCAAGTACTCGTGACTATTGGCTTAAGGGAAAAATAAACGTTATACTTGTTTTGCAACTTTCACTCTGCATTATGGGATCCTATTTTTTCTTCTTGTCAATACACATGTTCTTTTGAGCTTCTTTGCCTTTACGCGTGTCGTAAATGTCGTAATTTAATATTAGAGTTATTAAAAGTAACCATTTCTTAAGCAATTTTGTTTCTTAAAGTAATATCCTGCTTCTGTTAATATTATTATTATTATTATTATTATTATTATTATTATTATTATTATTATTATTATTAGCTAAGCTACAACCTTAGTTGGAAAAGCAGGATGCTTTAAGCCCAAGGGCTCCAACGGGGAAAAATAGCCCAATAAGGGAAAGAAAAATATATATAATTATATATCATCATCTCTTCCTACGCCTATAGCAAGGAGCAAGGTAAAGAGTATGTATCAGAAATACTACAAGATAATTTATGAACAATTGAAATAAAATACATGAAGAACAGTAACAACATTTAAAATAGGTATTGCATTATATAAACTAAATAACTACTTATATCAGCCTGTTCATCATAAAAACATTCTTTGCAAGTTTGAATTTTTGATGTTCCATCGATTTAACTACCCGATTAGGAAGATCATTCCACAACTTTACCATCTGAGTTATCAAAAGTAACTTCATTTCTAATGCAATATACTTTTTTATCTTTAAATAATACCCTGCTTCAGTTATATCTAAAGCCAAGCCTCAAATGTGTCGTAATTTATATATATATATATATATATATATATATATATATATATATATATATATATATATATATATATATATATGTATATATATATATATATGTATATATATATATATATATATATATATATATATATATATATATATACATATATATATATGTATATATATATATATATATATATATATATATATATATATATATATATACATACATATATATATATATATATATATATATATATATATATATGTATGTATATATATATATATATATATATATATATATACATATATATATATATGTATATATATATATATATATATATATATATATATATATATATATACATACATATATATATATATATATATATATATATATATATATATATATATATATATATATGTATGTATATATATATATATATATATATATATACATATATATATATGTATATATATATATATATATATATATATATATATACATATATATATATATACATATATATATATATATATATATATATATATATATATATATATATATATATATATACATACATATATATATATATATATATATATATATATATATATATATATATATATATATATATATATATACTGTATATATAAAACGGCCATGTCATTAGGTTTCGAATAAGCCTTTTCCCTTCTTACTCCTACAGGCAACTGGCCTGCATTACGATGACGACATCCCCAACCTGCAACTGGCTATGTAGGCGAAATGGGGTCATCCTTCTAAGCGTTTTCTTCTTTGTTCAGTGGGGCCTTCGCTTGTGGATTTCTCGCCTCCTCGTCTCCGAACCTTTAAGGGCTCCTAAACCCATTTCAGCTTTTACCACTTTCAGAAACCTTTTGAATGACGTCTCTGTTCAAGATAACCTGCAAGAGGCACCTCTAAAACATGATGTTGATTCACGTCATCTTGATCAAACGACACCTAAGCTGTCTAGCAGTATTAGTAGTAATGATCTGTCGGGATATGTCATGAATAGTTCCCATCCGATTTTTACCGATCAAAAGGTAAGTCAGCTGTTTTACGAGAGAGAGAGAGAGAGAGAGAGAGAGAGAGAGAGAGAGAGAGAGAGAGAGAGAGAGAGAGAGAGAGAGAGATCTCTAGGGTGGGGTGGAGGAAGTTTCGCTTTCGATAATTGTAAATTTTGTAACCATATAGCTTGTGTGAAAAACTCTTATTGGGGTTGGGAACAAGGAAAAGTGGCTCATTGAGCTTAGGGGAAATAAATATAGCATTTAAAATACCTTGTTTCTATTAAGAATATCAGCTTTGGGGTATCTATATTATTAGTACACAATAATCAATAATACAGTCGCGATACTAATCTTATTTCTTCGAAGTCATAATTTCACATTCTTTGGTCTCAAGAAATCCTTCAAGAAATGGAAGAGGACGATGAAGGAAAGGACACGTACAGTAAGGGAGGGATGCAGCAAATATGGTTCGATTCTCAAGAGGTTCAATAACCATAGGAGGCTATTGTTTGACACCAAACATCATATAGCCTACTGCAGGAATGCTAAGGTAAACAAAAACAAAGTTCTAATGTCTTTTAATCAGTTCATTATGCATTTTCCATAAGATTTTGTATAATTCTGACCATCCTTTACATTCAGATTTCCCCGGACAGTTCTATCCTGTTCGTAATACTAGGCATGCAAATTGATTTTAATAGTCAGGCCATCTCCATCATGAAGCTCAATACTTCACAGTACTCTTGAAGTTTTATTCCAGCTGTGACCAGGTTGTGGAATGATCTCCCTAATCGGGTAGTTAAATCAGTAGAACTTCAAAAGTTCATACTTGCAGAAAATGTTTTTATGTTGAACAGGCTGGCATAAGTTCTTTTAGTTTATATATGAAATATGTTTTATTGTTCTTAAAATATTTTAATTGTTCATTATTTCTTATATTGATTATTTATTTCCCTTTTCCCTTTCCTCACTGGGCTATTTTTCCCAGTTGGAGTCCTTGGGCTTATAGCGTCTTTATTTTCCAACTAGGGTTGTAGCGTAGCTAATAATAATAATAATAATAATAATAATAGAAGTGTTAGTTTTTGGTTAATTTTGTTTTTTTCTGCGCTCAGCATTTTGACCCTATTTCTCTTACATATTTTTGAGCTGACTACCCTACCCAAATGTAACATATGTACACAGTATGTTATTTGCATGGTCAGAAAATATATGATTTTGGATTAAAAAGATAATTCAAAATAAACCAAGATCCCTGTAAATGACAGGCAGGAACAACAACTTGGCTGGGTGAATTACTAGGAACAGCAGGAGTAAACACCACAGGGCTGACCCCAGAGCAAATTCACGAAGAAGCTTCAAAAATATTTCCTCCTCTTCCCCCGAAAGTAGCGGCTAAGGAAATGGACAAGCTTTCTCTTCTCTTCACGGTAGTCCGACATCCTTTCACTAGGTATGGACACACAACCAATTTTGACACTTTTCTCGATGTCGTTTCTAATATGAATATTGTTCCATGCTAGTAGTTGAAGATAATTTGACACTAGTGTTGTGAATATACTTTAGGGTACATATTACCTTCCTAACTTGTAACATTTGTAACCATTCTTCACTTTGATGAAGCTAATAGGTTTATTTGTCATTTATTCCTAAGGTTAGTATCTGCATACAGAGACAAAATACCTGAAAAATACAGAGCGGACCTTCAGCAAAAAATGATTGATCGGTACAGAGGACAAATTAACAACAGGCAGCAAGATCAAGTAAGTAATTCAGAACTCCACTTTTGTACAGTAATTGCTATTAAGTGGGATTTGAAAAGATTAAATGGCTGAATGATAGGAGCGTATATTTATAATGGTTTAATTTGTGTTCACCCTTCTAGAATAAACAAAGAAATGTAAAGCCATCGGAAGACCCATCTCTGCCCACGTTCCGCGAGTTTGTGCTTTTTGTTAGTGACGAAATCTTGTCCTGTGAACCTTTTGTCAACTCGGCTTGTCTGCAGTTAATCGATCCACACTGGAGACCCATCTATGATCGATGCGCACCTTGTGATTTTCATTATGACGTCATTGCCAAGGTAATAAATAATATGTTCAGTTACCATTCACACTAACTCATTAAGACCAAACTTAAAAATTTAAGACCGGGCAGAAAAATATGAGTAAATATTTGGGATAATGTTATTTTAATTACACCTGTTATACTACAGTATATGTTATCCTACAAAATACATGATTTTCATGATGCAGAATCAGAGAAACATAACTTGAGTTATGAATACAATTGATAGGAACCAAAAATTAATTTATGAGAAATATTATACTAAGTTACAATAATTTCATAATCTTTGGAGGTACGTATTTGAAGATTGCCCTTGTGAAATTGGGGTAGGAATAAGGGCCATTAAAGAAAGGTACCAGCATGTGCGGAAGAGGTAAAGTGGACATTTGGGATGTTTTATGGAGGCCAAGTTTTTAAACAATGAAGGAATTGTTGAACCAATGTTGATACATATAAAAGACAACGATAAAAACTGAGATACTACCGCTGGAGAGTTGTTTGTTCCTTTGACTGGCCAGACAGTACTACATTGGATCCCTCTCTCTGGTTACGGCTCATTTTGTCTGTGCCTATTCTTTCCACATTCTCCTCTGTCCTCATACACCTAACAACACTGAGATTACCAAAACAATTCTTCACTCAAGGGGTTAACTACTGCATTGTAATTCCTCAGTGGCCACTTTCCTCTGGTAAGGGTAGAAGAGACTCTTTAGCTATGGTAAGCAGGTCTTCTAGAGAAGGACACTCCAAAATCAAACCATTGTTCTCTAGTCTTGGGTAGTGCCATAGCCTCTGTGCCATGGTCTTCCACTGTCTTGGGGTAGAGTTCTCTTGCTTGAGGGTACACTCGAGCAAACTATTCTATCTTATATCTCTTCCTGTTGTTATTTTGAAGCTTTTGTGGTTTATAAATGATCGATTCATTTAAATGTTATTATTTTTAAACTTCTCTTGTAGAATATTTCCCTATTTCCTTTCATCACTGAGCTATAATGATAATAATAATAATATTAGTAATAATATTATTAATAATAATAATAATAATAATAATTGTCTCAAATTTACAAATCCACAAATTATTCACGTGTTTAACATTTCCTTCCCAGGTGGAAACTTTTTACGAAGACCAAAAGTACATCAGGGAGTTAACCGGTCTCTCCAACAACTCAAGTGACATGAAGGCTAATGGTCTTCCTCGTGCCCACTCAAGCAAAGGACCTTCTTCTGTCAAACTTACAAAAGAATATTTTTCCCTCCTCAGCGAAGAGGATAAGGATCGAGTTTACAAAGCTTACTTCTTCGACTTTTATCTGTTTGGTTACTCTCCTGATGTTATTATTTGATATCATATATCTTGTGTGGAAGGTCAGTATTTGTTTTAAAATACGGATAGTAGTATGATGCATCGAATGCTTCATGGGCATAATGCTTTTTTTATGTATTTGTTTTAAAATACTCTACGTGTTATATAACAGTTCAAAAGTCTGATAATAAGCATTGAATATTTTTTAACGAAACAACTATGTATTTAATTTCCCTTCGGGATTTATGACTGTCAATTCTAGAAATGGACCAATGCTCTATATTCTCACAGGAAAGTCCTTGTTTGCTAAGGTTACTTAAGATAATGCATACCTTTCATTGAGCACTGTTGTTAATACAGGACTTTTAAAAAGGCAACAGTACTTTGTGAATTATCATTGATATTGCTCAAGATTTCTGGAAGTTACACTCGAATTTGTTGAAATGTATTAAACAAGTGTTCTTTGAAAGTACATACACAAAACTAAGAAAGTAAAGAACTCTCTAATTCCTTTCTCCTTGGTTAATCAGTCATTATGCGCTGAGCTTCTTGGCGGCCAGCATCCCAGTCTAGTTGAAGCAGAGCTATGGAAAGAAAGTTTACAGCGAAATAAAAGATTATAGCTTGTGTTCAACTCTGTGCAAGAAAAGCATTGTAGCTTCAGAATTTTCAGGAATACCGCATGAATTTTTTTACTATCCAAATGATCTCTTAGGTGCCTAATCCTGGCCTCCTTTGTCGGGTAGTTGCTAAAACATCGAGTTTGACTTTTTGCTCATGTCATGATCTGTGAATTGTGATAATAGAAGAAAAGACATATCTCTTACCCAAGCCAAGGTCAAAGAACTTGGGCATGCTGGTAAACATGACAGTAACGAGTCTGCCAGTTAGACAATTTCATCAGGAAGCCCAAGAAGGTAGCACATTTTTACTACCAGCTTGGCACTGGCAGAATATTCTTGGCCACTTTTCCTTGCTGAAGAAGCTTGTTCCTCAAGCGAGCGCTTTCACCAGAGATCGCTTCTATACTATTTGAAGAATCACTAGTCAGTCTCCAGGGATCTTCCATCTCTCCCTCTGCCAGCAGGATGGGAGGCTTGGGTCAATCTTACCTATTGCTTGAATGAGAAACCCTCACATGTGAGGGGAGTCTCGCTCGACTCTTCTTCTTGACGTGCAACTGTGCTCAAAAAGAGGGGAGGGCTAGAAGCAGCTTTTACTCTTTGAGCACCATTTAACCTGTTTCCAAAGCCTCGCTCCTACTTGAGTGCTACTTCACCTTTTCGCAAAGCCTCGCTACCTCACGTTCATGATCGCACACTTCTTGTTGAGCGCCACCTCACCTATTCATGATTGCACGCTTCCAGTTGAGCACAACCTCCCCTGTTTGTTATCGCATGCTTTTAGTTGAGGGCCACCTTACCTGTTTGCGATCGGGCCCATATACTTAACCGCTACCTCAATTTCTCGCAATCAGAAGTTTTCACGCAAATGCCACCTAGCACCACCTCGCCTGCTCGTGATCGAACACTTCTATGGGAGCGTCGCCTTGCAAGTCCGCAATAATGTGATTCTGTGGGAGCGTCGCCTTACCTGTTCGCGTCATGTGCTTTGAGAACACTACCTCACTTTCCCTAGAGGAACACCATCTCACCAGTTTGTGATTGCTCGCTCTTACAGGAGTGTCACATACCTTGTTCGTGATCATGTCAAACTCAAACCTATTTTGGCTAGGTTACTCTCTCATTGGAGAGTAACTGGTGTCATGGCCACAACACAGTTTGTTGCACTCGCAAACTAGTTTAAAAATCTCACAAAGGTACACTCCAACAATGATTTTCCTGTTCACATTGGTACATTCGTGGCACAAGAAACCTGAATGTCCTCTTCCATTACTAGGGATGAAGTCTTGGCAGGTTGCTCAAATCTATTGCCTGCACACACATAAGAGCATTCTGTCATAAGGATAGATGGGACAGAATCAGCAATGTAATTGGGCCAATGATGGACCACCTGGTTGTCATGGGTAGAAATAGATCTCTGGCACCAATTAAATAAAGAAACAGAAGAGGTACAAAGTATCTTTCCCTCTGCCCATAGTGGTGGAGAAGGGAAGAGGTTCAAAGTACCTTTCCCTTTGTCGATAGTGGTGGAGAGTAGGACGCGGCCCAGTTCCCGTGAGCACAGGGCTGAGTCACCTTGGCAACATCTTGTGGCTGTGTGTGTAACGATGTCTTTGAGAGGTGCCACCTTGCCAAATCAGAAAACCAGTGTGTCCATAACAGAGAAGGGAGTAGCACTCCCTTGTCCAGGAAGAAAGATGAAGGAGGACACCCAAGCTTTGCAAACACTTGGCCAGTAGCAAGTGTGGGGCTGTGTATCTCCAGGCTACTGGGGTAGTCAAGCCATTGACAAGGTCCTCAACCACATTGGGCCACGGTATGGGGTCGTTGTCCTGAGAAGTCCCTGGGCTTGGAACCAGCCTGGCTACCAGGGTATTCAAACCATTCACCAGGTGCCTGGTCCTTGGGAGGCTGAGGCACAGGCCCTGTTGGGCTGTGAACCAACTTAACCAATGGAAAGAGTGCACAGGTTAGCATAAGGTTGTGCATCTTTAGCCAGGCTAGCTGGCAGGGTAGTCAAGCCAGTTACCTGGAGGGTAGAAGTGTGGGGCCCCAGTCCTGGCCCACCCAGCCTGGTTAATGGAAAGTGCATGGACCATGCATATCTGGCTAACCTGCAACTGGGGTGGTTAGGCCAGACACCAGTTACCCGGCCCTTGTGGGTATGGCATGATGCCGTGGACCAGGCTGCCCAATGGAAAATTGCACCCCTCGACACAGAGCCTAGAATCTTTAGACAGTCTGGCTACCAGGTTAGTCAGACCCACCACCAAGTACCTTGTGACATTGATACCTCCAGTGTTGTGGTTCCTCTCGGCAACCTATAATCCTCCCCTTGGCGAAGCTTCTGGCCCTTCTTGCAACAAGAAGTCCACTTCTCCAAAAGATAGGTGATGACATCAAGAGCTCTATTCCTGTCACTACAACTGCCTTTCCTTCTCTTTTATTTTGCTTATTCTTCTTGTTAGAAAGGTCAAAATCAGAATGGTAAGAGGGGGAAATACAAACTTATATTTTCATCTTACCAACTTTCTCCTCGGGCTCTGCAAGCAGGTCTTTGTGATCATCAACAATGAAGATCCATAAAGGGAGAAACACTAGATGCTGCCCCAGTAACCACATCAGTAGGGGGAAGTGATTGGCACTCTTATGTCCTTCTAGACTAGCGCTTTCAATTTCCCAGGGGCAGAAACCTTCTTAGCTGCGGCTTTACACAGTAAAGGATCACCAATGTTGGAGCTTGGATCACCACTGATATCACTGAAGGGCCTAATTGCAAGATGTAAGGAGTAGGCCTAGTGAGATCGAAGGATGCCCAAATCTTCCTAATGTCAAAGCTATTGGTTGGCAGCCTGTAGCAAGAGCTCCCGGCACAGAGTGCAGCTATCACTTCATGCTTGATCAACCCTGAAAAAACTCCCTGATGTAGGTGAGTTCTCCCTTCTCTTGAATCATATACCTGAGACCAAGGCTCCAGGGACGTAACCCAGTGGTTTCAGCGATCGACAAATTTGCTGAGCGACAAGGGCTAAATGATCTTTTAGATATTATCTTTGGTCTGTCAAGATTGATGATGAAGACATAGCCTTGCTGGTCCTCAAATAAAAGACCTACTTTAATGGGGTGCCCCATTTTAAACTCCACATATAGAGAAAATTGTAAACATTATGCCCGTAAAAAAGAGTAGCAAGGATCTATTACCAGTTTAGCCATAAACCAGTGCTGTGGCCATTCTTTCACTAGGATGCAAATTCCTGCTTTGATTCATCATCAATGCAAAACCAAAATCAACCCTTCAAGCTAAAATTATTAAAAAGCCTTGGATTGGGTGCAATAGTACATTAGTACTCATTGCACCCAACAACAAAATTAAAGACTCCTTGGTAGCGAGTGGGATAGTTGCCTGTGCTCGCTACCAATCGTTAACTACCTATTTACCAATGTCAACGGCTTTTCAGCTCTGATGAGACATTCCCTATTCTAAAGTACAAAAGGTTTTTATGTTAGTATGAACAAAAAGATTCTATACAATATCACTGATGGTGGTGCAGCAGTCACTTATGTTAAGAATATTTATAATGATAATCATTAGCTTGTAATACCATCGGGTACCTTGAAAGCATAATTAAGCTTTATTAAAACGTTCCTGTGCTTATTTGTAATACTAAAAAGTGACCAGCTAAGATTTAAACATAGAAGATGGATGCTGCACAGTTTCAAAGACATTCTAATTGGTCTAAAATACTTTATCAATGTCATGGGCCACTGTAATTGAAGCAAATGAAGTTGGTAATATACCACATGACCAGTAAATTGACTGACCTCTTGGGATTACATAAAACAAATTAAATTACTACATTAAAAACTTTTAATTCTATAATATATATTTACATGAGCTATTGTCATGAAAAATGTAAACGTTTAAAAAATAAAAATAAAAATAACAACAAACTGACAAAACTATGATGAATATAAATTTATTAAGTTATGGGTAAGAAAACTACATAGCTTGAAAAAAATCATTTTTTAAAATCCTGAACAAATATTTATAATGGCTCCTTTATTCGGAATTTTCCTTTGAGTTTAGCACTTGACCTCTGGAGCTGTCTCCTTTCTTGGTGGTGCTGTTCCTTTTGCTCTCTCTGACGCTCAAACTTGGGAGCTTTATTAATTACATAGCTCATCTCTCTGCTTCCAAAAGTATGATGCGTGACATTGTTACTACTATCGTCTTCTATATTCAGCCTTTCTGCTAATGTCATCCTGAAATAATGGTGCAAAATTAAATGCTGAAAAAGGATGTTGATTATCGTAGTAAGGTTATGTTTTTCTATTCAATAAAATATCCTTGTCTTCTTGTCCTAAGCTGATTAAAGAACCCTTTTACTCATGAGATACTACAATGATGATTTCTTTAGTTTCACAAAGTTCATGAATGCTTAATAGTTTTGATGGGAAATTATGTACATTATGGCCGCGGGGGCATAGAAACAATTAGAATAGCGCCAACGTATCCCTGCGTGTCGTAAGAGTCGACTAAAAGGGGTGGGACGAGGGGGCTGGGAACCCCTTCTCCTGTATTATAACCCTGTGAGACATCAAAGAAGTGGAGCTGGGGGAGAGTGACTGCTCCCCGCACTCTAGTTTTGGGGTGTTTGAATGTGCATGGATGTAATACGATAGAGAGTAAAAGATGTGAGCTTGGAAGTATGTATAGGAATAGAAGGATGGATATATTGGCTTTGTGTGAGACAAAGATAAAAGGGAAAGGTGAAGTGATATTTGGTGAAATGTCTGGTAGAGTGTCTGGGATTGAAAGGGGAAGAGCAAGAGGTGTGCTTTATTGCTGAGTGAATGGATGACAGATAAAGTAGTGGAATGGAAGGAGATATCATCTAGGTTAATGTGGGTAAGGGTTAGGTTGGGTAGGGAATGTTGGGCTTTAGTCAGTGTGTATGGGCCAGGTTGTGAAAAAAAGTGAAGAAGAGCGGAATGAATTAACTAGGTGTGTAGAAGGACTGGGTAGAAGGAATTATGTAGTTGTCATGGGTGACTTAAATGCTAGAGTGGGCGCTGGAGAGGTAGAAGGTGTCATTGGGAAGTATGGCGTACCAGGTGAAAATGAGAGTGGTGAGAGACTGGTCGATATGTGTTGAGCAAGAGATGGTGAAAAGTTCTAGCTTTTTCAAAACGAAAGATAAAAACAAGTATACATGAGTAAGAGTGGCAAATGGAAGAGTGGTAGAAAGGGCGTTAATGGATTATGTGTTGATAACTAAAAGAATGTTTGGAAGATTGAAAGACGTGCACGTGTTTAGGGGTATGGCTAACGGTATGTCTGATAATTTTTTGGTGGAAGGAAAATTAGTAGTAGCAAAATAGTGGGGGAAAAGAGTAGGTGGATGTAAAAGGGAGCTAGTGAGGGTTGAAGAGCTAATAAAACCGGGGGTAAAAAGTAAATATCAAGAAAGGTTGAAAATGGCATATGACGTAGTGAAAGTAAGAGAAACGGGTAATTTAGAGGAGGAGTGGAAGTTAGTAAAAGAAAATTTTGTTGGGATTGCAAATGATGTGTGTGGCAAGAAGTTTGTTGAAGGAAGCATGAGGAAGGGCAGTGAATGGTGGAATGGAGTGAAGGTAAAAGTGGAAGAGAAAAAGAGGGCTTTTGAAGAATGGCTGCAGAGTAATAGTGTAGAGAAGTATGAAAGATATAGAGAGAAAAATGTGGAAGTAAAGCGCAAGGTAAGTGAGGCAAAAAGGACAGCTGACCTGAGGTGGGGTCAGGGATTGGGTCATTCATATGAAGAAAATAAGAAGTTTTGGAAAGAAGTGAAGAGAGTAAGGAAGGCTGGTTCAAGAATTGAAGAGACTGAAAGATGGAAATGGAAGGTTGTTAAAAGGAGAGGAGGCAAGGAAAAGGTGGGCAGAATATTTTGAAAGTTTAATGAATGTTGAGGATAATAGGGAGGCAGATATAATTGATGTTGCAGGTGTTGAGGTGCCGATGTTGGGAGATGAGAATGAGAGAGATATTACAAGAGAGGAAGTGAGGAGAGCACTAGATGAAATGAGAGTAGGAAAAGCATCTAGTATGGATGGTGTGAGAGCTGAGATGTTGAAGGAAGGGGGTGTGACGGTACTTGAATGGTTGATGAGATTGTTTAATATGTGTATTGTGTTGTCAATGGTACCAGTAGATTGGGTTTGTGCGTGTATTGTACCACTATATAAGGGTAAGGGAGATGTGCATGAGTGTTGTATTTCAAGGGGTATTAGTTTGTTGAGTGTAGTAGGAAAAGTGTATGGTAGAGTACTGATTAATAGGATTAAGGATAAAATAGAGAATGCAATCTTAGAAGTACAGGGTGGTTTTAGAAGAGGTAGGGGTTGTATGAATCAGATTTTTACAGTTAGGCAGATATGCGAGAAATATTTAGCAAAAGGTAAGGAGGTGTACTGTATGTTGCGTTTATGGATCTGGAGAAAGCGTATGATAGAGTTGGTAGGGAAGCAATGTGGAATGTGATGAGGTTATATGGAGTTGGTGGAAGGTTGTTGCAAGCAATGAAAAGTTTCTACAAAGGTAGTAAAGCATGTGTTAGGATAGGAAATAAAGTGAGTGATTGGTTTCTGGTGAGAGTGGGGCTGAGACAGGGTTGTTTGATGTCGCCGTGGTTGTTTAACTTGTATGTTGATGGAGTGGTGAGAGAGGTGAATGCTCGAGTGCTTGGACGAGGATTGAAACTGGTAGACGAGAATAACCATGAATGGGAAGTAAATCAGTTGTTGTTTGCGGATGATACTGTACTGGTTGCAGACACAGAAGAGAAGCTTGGCCGATTAGTGACAGAATTTGGAAGGGTGTGTGAGAGAAGGAAGTTGAGAGTTAATGTGGGTAAGAGTAAGGTTATGAGATGTACGAGAAGGGAGGGTGGTGCGAGGTTGAAAGTCATGTTGAATGGAGAGTTACTTGAGGAGGTGGTTCAGTTTAAGTACTTGGGGTCTGTTGTTGCAGCAAATGGTAGAGTGGAAGCAGATATACGCCAGAGAGTGAATGAAGGATGCAAAGTGTTGGGGGCAGTTAAGGGAGTACAAAAAAATAGAGGGTTGGGCATGAATGTAAAGAGAGTTCTGTATGAGAAAGTGATTGTACCAACTGTGATGTATGGATCGGAGTTGTGGGGAATGAAAGTGACGGAGAGACAGAAATTGAATGTGTTTGAGATGAAATGTCTAGGGAGTATGGCTGGTGTATCTCGAGTAGATAGGGTTAGGAACAAAGTAGTGAGGGTGAGAACGGGTGTAAGAAATGAGTCAGCAGCTAGAGTGGATATGAATGTGTTGAGATGGTTTGGCCATGTTGAGAGAATGGAAAATGGCTGTCTGCTAAAGAAGGTGATGAATGCAAGAGTTGATGGGAGAAGTACAAGAGGAAGGCCAAGGTTTTTGTGGATGGATGGAGTGAAGGAAGCTCTGGGTGATAGGAGGATAGATGTGAGAGAGGCAAGAGAGCGCGCTAGAAATAGGAATGAATGGCGAGCGATTGTGACGCAGTTCCGGTAGGCTCTGCTGCTTCCTCCGGTGCCTTGGAAGACCGCGGAGGTAGGAGCAATAGGGGATTCAGTGTTATGAAGCTTCATCTGTGGAGGATAACGGGGGAGGGTGGGCTGTTGCACCCCTAGCAGTACCAGCCAAACTCAGTTGAGTCCCTTGTCAGGCTGGGAGGAACGTAGAGAGTAGAGGTCCACTTTTCTGTTTCATTTGTTTGATATCGGCTAACCCCCAAAATTGGGGGAAGTGCCTTGGTATATGTATGTATGTATATAATTCCATACTAGCATTATTCAAGAATTTCATAAGTTTCATATTCAACAATGAAGAAATTGCAATTTTTCAAAGTGTATTTTGCAAGCATAGTTTCTTGAATTTTGGCATAAATTGTTCAACTGCCTTCATATTCTTGCCTTTTAAGAAAACCTATAGCTACTAATTAGAATGTAATACAGTAATCTAAAAGTGTAAACTGGTGAAATGTGAGGATGAAAAAATTTTTAAATCTTGAAAATTTCCTAGTTACAAGCTTTAGACAGCAGTCATAGTAGGAATACAAAAAAAAGATTGACCGCATGCTAACAAATTAATGCCTATGGCGTATTAAGATTAACTAAAAGATAAAAAACATTCCCATATGCTAACATACTTTGCTGTTACTGAAACAAACAACCAGTTTATTCAAACTTTTCCTTAGAATTTTTTTATTTCTTGTTTGACTGGTGTACTTTTAAACTGCTGCATTGTAAATGAAGTATAAAGTTGATATGCTAAAAAGATTAGTTCAGAACTATCCTGTTGGACGGAGTATTCCTGAGAAAATTTCTACAATATTATTCCATAGGGAAATATGTTTGCTTGAAACTACACCAGTGATGATTAAAGATTTGGCATGTGCAGTTTTATAATTAATACTGTAAAACTTGATTTGGCTCAAGGGTTCAACTGGTAACCCTTTCCTTTTGACATCCTATATCTCAAGCACAAAATTGCGGGTTGAAAAACTAAAAACTTACTTGCTCAGCTTCTTTCTATTGGCTTTAAGGTCAGAGAGTGAGTCTGCTTCGGTGAAATTTAGTTGACTAGCACTTCCTTCTCTTGGTTTCTTGTCAGGTATGTTAACTGGCTTCTTTTCTATCTTCTTTTTCTTTGCTTTAATTTTCCTCATATTTTCTTCCTGTTTCAAATCAAACTTCACCTTTGACTGTAAAGAGAATAAATTGTTAGGAGAGAGTGTAAAAGGAAAAGGATTAAGTACTACCCTAAACATTAGAGCTCTTAAACATAATAAAATGCTTATGTAAACTGTACAATTTGCAGCAAGGCAGCATTACATTAAAATTCTTGCTTTACTCTGTAGCCTATAGAATTCTGAATTAGCTAAATATTATGATAAACTACTGTAGACAAGACAGATTGTGTCACTTACCATTTCTCTTTCATCATCATCAGAATCTCCAAAGATTGAATCAGAGTCTGAACTTTCTGACTGCTCCAAACCTTCCTGCAAAACGAAGATAAAGCAAAATTCTCCCATGAGAGATATTGTATTACTTTTATATTTACTCATATTTTAAGCTATTAAGAATTTTCCAAGTCATTTATTTTCTATGGGAAAATCCGCTGATTAAAAACCCTTGTTTTATAGATAAAAGAAGTGAAAAGTTTAAAATTCTACTTTATTAGTAAAAATAGCAAGAAATCTAATTCATATTACAGTAACCATTAGATGTGTATATTATCTAAAAGAGATAGCACCACTGAAGGGGGGGGGCACTCTTCCTTTCACTTGAAAGACCTCATCCCCCCCGTTTTTTTTTTAAGTAACCCAAGAGTAAGATTGAGTCTTTGCATCTACGAAAGGAAGATCTGAAAAATATTTTATGATAAAGGGTACTTTCCATTCATAATCTATTCTTCTATAGAGGCTACTAAAACCCAACTAAAACATTAAAAGACAAGTACAAATATCAAACACTAATGATTGAAACTATGTCATCATTAGTTATTAAATATGAATACATCAAATATACAAATGAAGAGGTACTTTACCCTGGCCTTTAGATACTCGAGCTCTTCTTCCTCTTCTTGGTGCTTTTCCAAAGCTTTCTTTTTGCCCATTCTACTAAGGGTCGGATTCACCAACCTTAAAAAAAGGACACAGATTTATGTAAAATACCAAAACATGTAGTCTACAATTTATACAAGGCAATCATTAAATCTAGGGAACACTTAAATATTTTTAAAGGAATTATAAGTAGGCATGCTGCTAACCTCAGCTGTTCAACCATATAATTAAGAAAATGCAAATTTTGATTTATTACTATAATCACCACAGTAACTTGAATATCTGACAGAGAAATGATATACACAGATGTGCAATTTCAATGCAATATAGTGGTAAGAGTTAGAAACAAGAGCTTTCTGGTTGGCTTCCGTGATCTTAGACCTGATATACCAGTTTTAAGAAATATCAGTACAAAACAAATTGTATTTTATTTTTATTATTATTCATGTCCCTTGGTTTATCATTGTAAACTAGCCACTGCCTTAATCTTGACAATGACTGCTTGCACTATTCAGATGATATACAGCTTCTGGTTATACCTTCAACAAGTGGCATTGTTCTGTTTACTTGGAAAACAAGAAATATACAAATGTAATTCCCAAATATACTATCAAATTGCATCAAATTCCTCTATAAAATCCTATCTCTTTTCTTTCTTGTTTCGTCAATAGGATTCCAAAGTAACTGCAATACCATATAGTCTGGTTGTGATAAGTATTCATAAAATAGAACTCTTACCACTTTCTGCTCATTTTCTTAAGGAGAATTTCTTCCTCAGTAAGATATATCGACGTATTCATCAAAGAAATCTATATACAGTGGAACCTCTACATACGAACGTATCTACATCCGAATTTTCCAACATCCGAAGTAAAATTCGAGCAAATTTTTTACTCTACACCCGAATTTTATTTCGACACACGAAGTAAGCAATTTTCGTCGTACCGGTTGTATCCGAATTTTTCAACACATGAAGTACAATTCGAACACGTTCCTACTCTACACTCGAATTTTTTTTCGACACCCGAAGTAAACAATACCCGTACGCGTAGTTGGTACTCATAGCGCCGGATGTGTTTTTTATTTCCGCCGATAGAAGACAGCACTTAAACCTCGGAATGACCCTCAATTAGCGTGGCTTAGGTCAGTCCTCTGTTCTCGTCGGCTTCTTGCAGTTGTGCCCTGTGCGTTCTGCTATTACTGTACTGTTTTAATCGTGATTTTTTGCGTTCATCCTTTTACGGTATTTTACGTAAATCATGGGTCCTAAAAGGCTTAGTTTCGCAAGTGGTAGTGGTGAGAAAAGGAATAAGGAAATGCTTTCTTTAGAAGTAAAGCAAGCAATTATTGAAAAGCCACGTCCGTGTGAGTGAACTTGCAATAGGTTCGGCGCAAATAGAAGAGGTGTTGGGAAAATATCAAGACGTGGTCGACTTCATCAACAAATACCATCCAAAGAAATTGCAGGTTTGTCGTGTAGTTGCGCAGTTTGATGATGTTTCCCTAACTTATTTACGAAACATTCTGAAAAGCTGTACCAAGCAACTTTCTATCGATAGCTTCTTTAAAAAAATTACGAAGTGAACTCGTGATGAAGAGGAAGGAAGT
The DNA here is from genome assembly GCF_036898095.1 of Palaemon carinicauda. Classification (NCBI taxonomy): domain Eukaryota; kingdom Metazoa; phylum Arthropoda; class Malacostraca; order Decapoda; family Palaemonidae; genus Palaemon; species Palaemon carinicauda. Next base: position 138,217,760 of record NC_090734.1, read on the forward strand.
GGTTCAAAGAAAACGGCAAAGAGTGAAGAGAAAAAAATTCAATCAATTTTAAGTGGAGAGAGTGAAAGTGATTAAAATTAATCATCAAAAAGAAAAAAAGAAAATGTAAAAAAAAATATAAAATATGAAAAAAAAAAAAAATAAGCTAAGTTAGGTTAAAGTTCACTTAGTGTAAGTTAGAATAAGTTACGGTAGTGTATGTTTATCGTAGTTAACCTCTCTACCTCCTCGCCGCCCGTCCCTCTCCTCTCTGCATAGCGAGACCAACAACACCTGCGCTGGAGTTTCTAAGGTAAAGTGACGCTAAAAACCCAATTCTTATTTATCATTTTTTGATAATTATTCTTTTTTACATGTCTATTATCTAATTTAGTGTGCATTATTCTCATGGGTAATTATGTGTAGTAATTTATTAAGGAGTTATCATAGGTTTTTGGGCTCAACCACGGATTAATCCTATTTCAATGTATTCTTATGGGAAAATTCGTTTTGACATCCGAACATTTTCTACATCCGAAGTCGGTTTTGGAACGGATTAAATTCGTATGTAGAGGTACCACTGTACTGTAATACCTATATGATGGGTCACTAAGAGTTTGGTATCTATAATTTTTCACCATGCAATTATCCCTATTCTTATTCAATTTTTTAATTAAAAATATTAATTACCTACTGATAACAATCCTCATAGAGAGAATGAATGACAAGAAGGAATAAAAAAATATCTGCTAAAAACGAAAATTACCTTTGCCATAATTTTATAAACCATTTTTTCTTCATTACCTAGAGATAACACAATTCTAAGTGAAATGTATGATAAGAAGTATAAAAAAGATAGGGTGATGAGGAAAGAAAATTTGACAATGAAAAAACATGCCTGAGAAAGATGAGCAAAAAAAATAAAATTGCAATGGGGGAAAAAAAATTGCGTCTAAACTAAGATATAAACATACATTAAAAGTATTTACTGTACTTGGCAACAGCCATACTTTTTAAAAATCTTTACATTAGGCCATTATATTAAATTTACTTAATAGGAACACATATGATTAACGAAAATTCTTAATTTACCTGAATTGCTCAGACTCTTTGTCGATCTGATAATCGGGATTAGCAAACAAATCACCAAATCTCTCATCTTGCAAAAGTGAATGAGCAGATTCTACTCTCTTCTTTTTAACACCTTCATTTTTATCTTCAAGTAGCCTTTCGTACAACTCGCTATTAATGCTGGGAAGATTCTGCAAAAAACAAAGATGTAATTATTTATTTTCAATATTAATCTTACCCGATAATCATGTAGCTGTCAACTCTGTTGCCGACAGAAATCTACGGTCGGGATACGCCAGCGATCGCTATACAGGTGGGGGTGAACACCACAGCGCCATCTGTGGTCAGGTACTCTAGTACTTCTTGTCAACACCACCTCAATTTTTCCTCTGTCGTACCTCCGGCTAGACCTACATGGATACGCTGTTGATTCTGGAGTTATTGCTCACGATTTGGTGATGTATTTGCTCTAGAGTTTAGCCTTCGCTATTCAGGAAGCTATATCATTAGCTTAGCAAGTTTTTGGAATTAATTTGATTTAATTTTTGATTTAATTTTGGTACGAAGAGAGTATGAACTCTCTTTCACTTTTAAATGGCCGACCCTTCCCTTAGACGGAAGTGTTGGTGTCGAAGAGAGTATAGACTCTCTTTATTTTGCTTAACAAAGTTATAGATTTATTTTATATCTCTCCGCCTTTTATAGGCCTCTTTGATTAACTTCCTTTTATTATAAACTTATTAAAATTAATTTTTATATTTGTTTATATTCGACCTTTCCTAATAGTAGGCGGTCTTTTCTTGGAACCGAAGTTAATTAACTTTGAGCCCGTCATTTCGTTTTACCTGTTAACATATTATGCTATTTTAATGTTTTTGAAAGAATTTCTTTGATAGTCTTGTACTTTTTCAAAGTTGAACTAACGTTTTGTTTTGTCTCTGCAGTTGTTGACGTTCAGAACGTTCAACTTGCGCTCTATCGTTACGATAGAGAGAGAGTCTATCACGGTGTCACGTTGCAGTAAGAGTAAACCGATTCTAGCGTTTTGTTCATTCTTTCTTAGCTTAAATGGTTCTATTCTAATAAAGGAACTTTTTATTTGGGAAACCTTTCAGTTTTTTTCCTTTAACAATAATATGTTTTAACGATATATATAATTGGGCTCTTCTCTCAGGTGCTAAGTCAAGAGAGAGAGAGAGAGAGATAGAGACGGAGGGACAGAGAGGAGGATAAACGTTTCGTTCAAGCGGGTAACGTTGTTATCGTTTTTGCTCTTCTCCCTAGTCTCTTTAGGGGAAGAAGGTAAACGTTTCTAGAGTTTTATTCTTGTTCTCAGACTTTATGCGGTGAGAGATTTTAAACGTAGTTTATTTGGTCTAGTGTTTAATCTCTTTTCCAGCCACTGAATTATTTATCTTTCATTATGTTTTTCTGTTACATTGTAATACTGTTTTCGCAATTACTAACTTTTAATGAAGGATAGAATTGCGTGTTTCAGGTACAAACCACTTAAAGTTTCGAGTTCAGTGAAATAAGTGCAAACAGAAAATCAAAAGTGATAAGTGATAAGCGCAGTGTTACAGTGTTGCGTTCGAGGGTTCGTCTGTTCGTGCCAGTTGTTCGCCTAGTCTGGGACCTCTTACAAGCTCCCAAGCCCAGGGGAGAAGTAATGTCGAAGGACTTATGGGTTCAGCAGGCCTTGATCGACGAACAGACGTTTCCCTCCGTGGTTTCGGGTGTAACCAACTCACGTAGCCGACGTGATCACCCCACCCACACAAAGACGAGAGAGCCCATTTATTCCTCGTCTGCGGAAGAGGTTTCTCGCAGAAACCATGGACCAAATCTTGCAGCTTTTAAGTGCAAGTCGGTCCCTTCCGCGCAAGTCCAACTCCTAGGTGGTGCCATTAGCACTGGGTCAGTTCGGACTTGCTGCAGTACGACAACTGCACACCTCCCAGAGAGGCAAGGTGGTATCGCAACAGACAGTAACTCCGTCTGTTGCCGCACCAGCTGTTTTAGACCCTCAGTTTCAACGGACAGTAGCTCCGTTTGTTGTTGTCTTTCTTAAACTCTAGTGGTCTATGCTGCTGACAATGCAGTCTCAGCTTGCGGTGTTGATGCAGGAGTTTCAGGCAGAGAAGGTTAACACACCTCCTCCTGCGAGCGCTCCTCCACCTCTACGCAGTCCAGCCTGCCAGACGTATGATGTTGAGGTTCCTCAAGCTACCTCCATGCGTGAGCTGCCGCATTGGGAGTTGCCAGATACCAGCTCTGTGCAGCAACCTCCACTTTCCTTGAGGCAGGAGCCTCTTGCCACGCGGCAACCTCCTCAACACTTGAGGCAGGAGCCTTATGCTTTGCAGCAACCTCCTCTACCCTTGAGGTAGGAGACTCATGCGTTGCGACTACCTCCTCCATCCTCGAGGCAGCTACCTCTTGCGGTGCGACAACCTCCACCATCCTCAAGGCAGCAACCTCAACTCCACCTCTGCGCAGTCCACCCTGCCAGACGTATGATGTTGAGGTTCCTCAACCTACCTCCACGCGTGAGCTGCTGCATTGGGAGTTGCCAGATACCAGCGCTATGCAGCAACCTCTTGCGTTGCGGCAACCTCCACCATCCTTGAGGCAGCAACCTCAACTCTTGCGGCAGCCACCTCCACTCTTGAGGCAAGAACCTCAACTCTTGAATGGGCTCTCGTGGCATGGTTGGTTTCGACCTGGCCTTTCATTAGAAGGGGCTAGCGTTCGATCCCAAGTATGAGGTAGAAATTTATTTCTATTTGAACACGATGTTGTGTTGATATTTATCCATTTTGACTCATTAGGGGTAATTTGAATGAATTACTACCAATTGTGTCACGTGGTGGCCCGGGGAAATCTGGTAAAACTCGCTGGTAAAGAGACTGATGTCTCACCAGGTAAATCCTCGGACAGCTAGATTAGTGTCAGGTTCAGATTTCTTTAAAAAATCCTCCTCTACCCATGAGGCAGCCTCATGCTTATGAGGAGCCTCATGCTATGCGGCATCCTCCTCAAACCATGAGGCAAAAGCCTCATGCTATGCGGCAACCGCCTCAACCCATGAGGCAGGAGCCTCATACTATGCGGCATCCTCCTCAACGCATGCGGCATAAGCCTCATCCCTTGCAGCTTGAGCCTCATCCCATGCAGCATGAGTCTCATACCATGCAGCATGAGCCTCATCCCATGCAGCATGAGCCTCATCCCATGCAGCATAAGCCGCACGCCATGCAACATGCTCTGCTTACCTTACAGCATGCTCTACATACAGCATGCTCTGCATACCTTACCGCATGCTTCTCAGTCACACATCTTTGGTTGTTGCCAACTCACTAGACTGTCAAGCAGTTTCATAACGTTGCCTTCTAGTCTGCTGCTTTTGCACCAGTGAAACCCTCACTGAGAGAACTTAGCTTTTCTCGGATATGGTTCCTGTAGATGAGAAAGTGCTATTCTCCCTCCTTCTGATTTTCCCTTGAGGACTCTGTCATTTGGAGAAGAGCCTTTAGCTGCTTAGCCTCCTATGGACTTTTATTTAAGCATAGCATGCTTCCAGGGAGGGTAATGGTTCCACTTCAGTCGCTAACCCCGTCTGTTACCACACCTGCTCCCATAGACCTTGAGCTGTGTTGCAAGACATGCAGTCCAAGCTTAGTCCTTGTTAGAGGATTTTTTGTTTACGTAGTCAGTGTGTCACTGGGAAGACGTTCAACAACCAGCAGAAGTGTCTTGTTGTGACGCAGTGCGGCAACCTCAGCAACCCGATAAGGAGTTGTCTGTCCGACCCAGACAGTCTAGACAGCTTCGGGTTGTCACTGTACTTCCTCGTTTCCCCATGGTTGACAGTTCACAGACTGTGCAGCAGTACCATGATCTTGTGTCCGGCTCCGTCAGACGACTAGCTTTTAAGAGCTCCCACAAGTCGTCGCTGTCTGGAGATTCTCAGATGGACTATGGATCTGACCAAGGAACTGGGCCTCCTGGTCAATTTTGAGGAGTCCCAGCTCGTCCCATCCCAGACCATTGTCTACCTGGGTATGGATCTTCAGAGTCGAGCTTTTCGGGCTTTTCCGTCGGCCCCAAAGATATACTAAGCCCTAGATTGCATCCAGAGCATGCTGAGAAGGAACCGATGCTCAGTCAGGTAGTGGATGAGTCTAACAGGGACACTTTCATCGCTGGCACTGTTCATCGAGTTAGGGAGACCCCACCTCCCCCCCTTCAGTATCATCTAGCGGCTCACTGGATAAAGGACATGACGCTAGAGACGATCTCAGTTCCTGTTTCCGAAGAGAGGAGGTCTACTCTCACGTGGTGAAAGAACAGCTTTCTTCTCAAGGAAGTCTACCTTTGGCTGTTCAGAAACCCGACCGCCGTCTCTTCTCTGACGCATCAGACACGGGCTGGGGTGCGACTTTGGACGGACAGGAATGCTCGGGAACATGGAATCAGGAGCTAAGGACACTTCACATCTATTGCAAGGAGCTGTTGGCGGTTCATCTGACCTTGATAAACTTCAAGTCCCTCCAGCTTAACAAGGTGGTGGAGGTGGACTCTGACAACACCACAGCCTTGGCTTACATCTCCAAGCAGGGAGGGACTCATTCGTGGAAGTTGTTCTAGATCGCAAGGGACCTCCTCATCTGGTTAAAAGATCGAAAGCTCACGCTGGTAACGAGGTTCATTCAGGGCGATATGAATGTCATGGCAGATCGCCTTAGCCGGAAGGGTCAGGTCATCCCCACAGAGTGGACCCTTCACAAGAATGTTTGCAGCAGACTTTGGGCCCTGTGGGGTCAGCCAACCATAGATCTGTTCGCTACCTCGATAACCTAGAGGCTCCCGTTGTATTGTTCTCCGATTCCAGACCCAGCAGCAGTTCACGTGGATGCTTTTCTGCTGGATTGGTCCCATCTCGACCTGTATGCATTCCCGCCGTTCAAGATTGTCAACAGGGTACTTCAGAAGTTCGCCTCTCGCAAAGGGACACGGCTGACGTTGGTTGGCTCCGCTCTGGCCCGCGAGAGAATGGTTCATAGAGGTACTGCAATGGCTGGTCGACATTCCCAGGACTCTTCCTCTAGGAGTGGACCTTCTACGTCTACCTCACGTAAAGAAGGTACATCCAAACCTCCACGCTCTTCGTCTGACTGCCTTCAAACTTTCGAAAGACTCTCAAGAGCTAGGGGCTTTTCGAAGGAGGCAGCCAGAGCGATTGCCAGAGCAAGGAGGACATCCACTCTCAGAGTCTATCAGTCTAAAGGGGAAGTCTTCCGAAGCTGGTACAAGGCCAATGCAGTTTCCTCATCCAGTACCACTGTAACCCAGATTGCTGACTTCCTGTTACATCTAAGGAACGTAAGATCCCTTTCAGCTCCTACGATTAAGGGTTACAGAAGTATGTTGGCAGCGGTTTTCCGCCACAGAGGCTTGGATCTTTCCACCAACAAAGATCTACAGGACCTCCTTAGGTCTTTTAAGACCTCAAAGGAACGTCGGTTGTCCACTCCAGGCTGGAATCTAGACGTGGTCCTAAGGTTCCTTATGTCATCAAGATTTGAACCTCTCCAATCAGCCTCTTTTAAGGACCTCACATTAAAAACTCTTTTCCTCGTGTGCTTGACAACAGCTAAAAGAGTAAGTGAGATCCACGCCTTCAGCAGGAACATAGTTTTCACATCTGAAACGGCTACATGTTCCTTGCAGCTCGGTTTTTTGCTAAAACGAGCTTCCTTCACGTCCTTGGCCTAAGTCGTTCGAGATCCCAAGCCTGTCCAACTTGGTGGGGGACGAACTGGAGAGAGTACTTTGCCCAGTTAGAGCTCTTAGGTACTATCTAAAAAGGTCATAACCTTTACGAGGACAATCAGAAGCCTTATGGTGGGCTATCAAGAAGCCTTCTCTTCCAAGGTCTAAGAACTCAGTTTCTTACCTATTCAGGCTCCTGATTAGGGAAGCACATTCTCATCTGAAGGAAGAAGACCTTGCTTTGCTGAAGGTAAGGACACATGAAGTGAGAGCTGTGGCTACTTCAGTGGCCCTCAAACAGAACCGTTCTCTGCAGAGTGTTATGGATGCAACCTATTGGAGAAGCAAGTCAGTGTTCGCATCATTCTATCTCAAAGATGTCCAGTCTCTTTACGAGAACTGCTACACCCTGGGACCATTCGTAGCAACGAATGCAGTAGTAGGCGGGGGCTCAGCCACTACATTCCCATAATCCCATAACCTTTTTAACCTTTCTCTTGAATACTTTTTATGAGTTGTACGGTCGGCTAAGAAGCCTTCCACATCCTTGTTGATTTGGCGGGTGGTCAATTCTTTCTTGAGAAGCGCCGAGGTTAAAGGTTGTGATGAGGTCCTTTAGTATGGGTTGCAGCCCTTTATACTTCAGCACCTAAGAGTCGTTCAGCATCCTAAGAGGACCGCTACGCTCAGTAAGAAAGACGTACTTAATAAAGGTAGAGTAACGGTTCAAGTTGTCTTCCTTACCAGGTACTTATTTATTTTATGTTATTTTTGAATAACTAATAAAATAAAATACGGGATACTTAGCTTCTGTGTTAACATGTATGCTGGTCTCCACCCACCACCCTGGGTGTGAATCAGCTACATGATTATCGGGTAAGATTAATATTGAAAAATGTTATTTTCATTAGTAAAATAAATTTTTGAATATACTTACCCGATAATCATGATTTAATTGACCCACCCTTCCTCCCCATAGAGAACCAGTGGACCGAGGAAAAAATTGAGGTGGTGTTGACAAGAAGTACTAGAGTACCTGACCACAGATGGCGCTGTGGTGTTCACCCCCACCTGTATAGCGATCGCTGGCGTATCCCGACCGTAGATTTCTGTCGGCAACAGAGTTGACAGCTACATGATTATCGGGTAAGTATATTCAAAAATTTATTTTACTAATGAAAATAACATGTTTTCAATATATTCTTCAGCTCAAACTGAAACCATATAGTAAATATCTCATTTGAAAATTTCATTATTTGATATACTAAAAATTAGAAGTGAAAATAAATTGAAATCTACATAAGCAACACTAGCTTAGACAGACATACAGTACCTTCTTTTTAATTTCACGCTGATTTTCTTGTAAAATTTTTTGGCGTACTTTACGTTGAACGAATTCTCCATAATCGAATGGATTTGCAATCAGTTTTGCTTTATTGTACAACCGAACATCAATGTAATAGCCATGCATCACTGCACGCAACACATTTGAACCTGGAAAGATTTTTTGCACTATTTAGTAATTAACAAATACAAAAGGTTTTTATCGCAACACCCATTCTTAATCCAAATGATGCCTGTCCCTGATGAAAATTCCATATCAGCATGTTAACCCTTTTACCCCCAGGCTCTTTAGAAATTTCCAACCCTTAACCCCCAAGGGGTTATTTTTTCCCCAGCACATTTTGCAGTATATATTTTTTTAATTGCTCTAACAGCCTTAATGTTTGTCATAGAGAGGTCAGGTTGGTCTCATTCTCTTGGAAAATGCCTGAATTTTCTCAAAAAATTATCAAAAATATGAAAAAAAAAATTTTTTATAGCATTTTTTTCCAAGGACGTACCGGTACGTCCATGGGGGGTAAAAGGATGAGTTTTGTGAAACGTACCAGTACGTCCTTTGGGGGTAAAAGGGTTAAATTTAATAAATTTATGCAATTAAAAAACTTTACCTATAAGGTCTTGAAGTCCAAGCTGAACGAGTTCCTCTTCTGTAACAAACTTATAATCATCATATTGATTAGTTGTCTCCTCCTCTTCTAGTTCTTCTATTAGAGCATCTAAATGACCACACCACTTGGGAGCAGGACCAAGACTCTGCAAATCATGGAAAATTAGTAAAATATTATTTTTACATTATATTAGAGATATTAAATAAGTCTTTATTATGATTGAAGTAATTTTCAATTGTTACATATATAGTTATTATTCTAAATAAAACACCAAATGGATATTTTACATAGCACAGGAATATTTGGAGTAGAAATTATTCAATTTATCAATAACAATGGTCTATTTTTCTTCTAAGATTGTGGTAAAAATCAGGTTAAAAGGCTAGAAAATAAGTACACATCAATTGCACAACACTTTTTTCAATCAGGCAAAATCAAATAAGTGACAAAATCTGAGATGGAATTACCGTATATACTCGTGTAATGTTCGATTTTTGAAGGCCTATTTTACAGTTAAAAAAGTAAGGGTCGAACATTACACGAGATATATATTTGAAAAAGTAAAAATTTCTGGCCTACCGGTAGGTAAACTTTAGCTAGGCCTATGCGAACATTACCCTAGGCTATGCTACCTACCGGTAGGTAATCGTAGGCTATGCTTACACGTATATAAGGTTACCTACCGGTAGGTAAACATAGGCTAGGCCTATATATACAGTACTAACAATGTTCATTTAACACCAGGCATATTATTAGCATGGATTTTATTTCCTAAACCATCATAAATAGTGTTTTTCCGCTGCGAGTAATGACTTTACCATAACGCAGCAGATATGAAGCTAGCAAACAGTCGGGTTGCGTATGTTATAACGTGATAAGGTTAATGAAAAAATTAGGCTCATTTTATTTTACTTGGTATGGTATATTAATTGATATTATTAATAAACCGCAAAAATTTTTTCTTAATTAAATCCACATTTTTTTTTTCCAAGTTCGAACGCTATTTTCAGTAACTCCAAACATTTTTTACGGCTTGAACGTTATTTGTCGTTTCAGTGGACAGCGGCTGCAATAACTTGAAGCTTGAATTTTGCAGTAAATTTTTTATATTTCTTGGTAGACATCTTGATGGGTTATGAGTAAATTCTTATTCCTATATATTGTGAGGAAAAAAAATGATTAGCATAACGGGTAATTATAATCACCGTAATTACCTGCAATTACCGGTAATGGTAATTTGTTACTCAAAACGATGAACTAATTTTGTTTGCTACTTTTAGTGTTTGCTTGTTTTTGAAAGCTATTAGGCGGTGATGATAATCGGTTGTTTGCAACTAAAGTGTTCGCTAGAAAATTTATGCTGAATACTCAATTGTTATTGTAAACAGATGTTAGTATTTAGGTGTTTTTCCGATTTGTTTTATACATTTGTTTGTCGCACTTAGGCATAACCCTTACTGTGTTGGTAATTATGGTATGCTGGAGATACAAGACCTCTAGCCTACTGCCAAAATCAAGACTCGAACATTACATGAGGTATATGATGAATTCATGATTTTGAAGGCAAAATAGGGGGGTCGAACATTACACGAAGTCGAACATTACACGAGTATATACGGTATGCACTAAAAATAATTGAGAGTATACTTTTGTGAGAGAGATTCAGACAAACATGACAATCAAAGTTCTCTTTAAAATGCTGCATGATACATAAAGAATACATTCTATAAGTGATTTTCTGATACAAAAGATCAAAACAAACTTCTATCTCCCTAGCTTCTGATGTACTATACAAAAGTCTTGGCTTACACAATCAGGGTATGATTCATTACAACAAACCAAATACTGATATAAATTATAAATCAACCCTCTCTTGGGAAAATTACGCACATATTGAAAGTAACTGCTGCCAACTCAACCTATCTCCAAAATCACAAATGACGAACATAAAAGTTTCACATTTTTAAATGTTACATACAGGATTTTAGAATACTGTACTTTTAACCTGCAAACCATGACAAAATAATTATGATTGATTAGACTCCATAACAGAATAAGAAAATTTAAGTGTGGATAAAGAACTCTGGAAATTTATGTCTGCTTTACTACAAGAATGTCAAATGTTTATACTGTATTTATATGAAGAGGTTATCATATATTAAAAGACTCAAAGTAAAGTGTCAAAGAAAGTTATTTCACTTACCGGTAAGAAATATGACTGCATCTTTGTATCCTCTGTGGCCAAGAAAATCATTCCCGAATTAGGTATAACACAAAGATCATTGAAGTCTACAGTAGATTCAATGCTTGTGTGAGGAGCTCCCTAAGAAACGGATACAAATACTTTAATTAAATGTAAGGCTTTTCAACAGTGACTCATTCCATTATTTACCTGTAGCTGTATGTTAAAATACAAGAACAACAGCACTGCATGTTTGAAAATTGATTGGTAAAGGGGTCAAATATATTTCATGGCTATCACATTTCACATTTCCACAGTATTTTTTCATCCAATAAAGATAAGATTTGCCAGTATTCTACACTTTCATGCAGTCCTTGTTCATTTTTACACCACTGCCAGAGAAAACTCTGTCAATAAATTTTTATCAGTCTTGATTTTTTCATTATAAAATGAGGCTGCCACTAAAATCAAGATTTTGCTGTCTTCTAAAGAAAACCCAAATTTTTCTGTTGGTAACCAACTTGCTAATATGCTACGCTACATATTAAATCAAAACAATTCAAAGCACTGTATATTACCCCAACACAACTACAGACTATACAAGAGTTAAATTCTTAGAACTAGTGAAAAGCAAAATTAATTTTATGCCTCTCCCGTGATGTCTCAAAAAAAGTAACGCCACCTCCTTGGAGAATGACAACGGAGGACACAGAACTGTAAAATGCCATCTATATGGCCAAAAGAGGTTGCCATAGCCATACTGCCATTTGCAGAAACTACTAATTTACCGTACATTTCTGCGTTTAAGACAACTTTTAGATATGATGAGGTCGAAAATTACGGCAAAGTTTAATCAATTTATCCCATTTCTGTATTATAAGATGACTGCTAAATTACAAAAGCATCTGTTGGCTAGGTTTTGCAGCAACAGATATCTTATCAAATATTGGATATGTAATGATGATGATATTACTAATGTTGTTTTACTTACTATATACAGTACTTAGAAATTAAAAATTAATGAAGTAAAGGCAATTTTTCAATAATTTTGATGAAACATTGTATATCATATGCTGCGATAATTGCATTCATGTGCAACTGCTTTATGTAATGTCTGCGTTGAATAGTTGTACATTTTCATCAAATAGATACAGTTGAAATACTGATGGCATTGCTAATTGTGATCATTATATTCATCATTAACGTTATACAAAATGTAAAAAGAATACTTACAGTTTCTTTATCCCATATCTTGACCACTTTCGGTGACATAGATAGTACCTTTCCTGAGGCATTATGAAACTCTAAATCAGTAATGGGGAACCCATCGTAGTGATCCTTAACCAGCAATGGTTTATCAGACCGAATATCATAAAGTAAAACCTGAAAAAGAAGAATCCACAATAAGCATTTCTCTCAAGGAACTGGTTAAAAATGTTATTTTTATTAGTAAAATAAATTTTTGAATATACTTACCCGATAATCATGTAGCTGTCAACTCCGTTGCCCGACAGAATTCTATGGAGGGATACGCCAGCTATCACAATACTAGAAGGGGGTGTACTTACCAGCGCCACCTGTGGCCAGGTACTCAAGTACTTCTTGTTGACACCTCCTCAATTATTCCTCGGTCCACTGGTTCTCTCTGGGGAGGAAGGGAGGGTCGATTAAATCATGATTATCGGGTAAGTATATTCAAAAATTTATTTTACTAATAAAAATAACATTTTTCAATATTAAACTTACCCGATAATCATGTAGCTGATTCACACCCAGGGGGGTGGGTGAAAACCAGTGTACAAGATTAAAGGATAGCTAAGTATCCCATATTTCATATAACAGTTATCTCAAATAACAATGAAATAATAAGTACCTGGTAAGGAAGTCGAATTGAACCGTTACTCTGCCTCTTTTTAAAGTTCGTCTTCCTTACTGAGCGCAGCGTTCCTCTTGGAGGCTGAATCAACCCAAAGGTGCCAAAGTATATGGGGTTGCAACCCCTACTAAGGGACCTCTACAAAACCTCTAACCCAGGCGCTTCTCAAGAATGAATAGACCACCCGCCAAATCAAAAGGATGCGGAAGGCTTCTTAGCCTACCGTAACAACCATAAAAACAACAATAAAAGCATTCAAGAGAAAGGTTAAAAAAAAGGTTATGGGATTAAGGGAATGTAGTGGCTGAGCCCTCACCTACTACTGCACTCGCTGCTACGAATGGTCCCAGGGTGTAGCAGTTCTCGTAAAGAGACTGGACATCTTTCAGATAAAATGATGCAAACACTGACTTGCTCCTCCAATAGGTTGCATCCATTATGCTCTGCAGAGAACGGTTTTTATTAAAGGCCATCGAAGTAGCTACGGCTCTTACTTCGTGGGTCCTTACCTTCAGCAATGCAAGGTCTTCCTCCTTTAAGTGAGAGTGGGCTTCTCTAATCAGAAGCCTTATATAATATGAAACCCCATTCTTGGACATGGGCCTCGAAGGTTTCTTGATGGCACACAATAAGGCTTCTGACTGTCCTCGAAGAGGTTTAGACCTCTTAAGATAAAATTTGAGAGCTCTGACAGGGCAAAGAACTCTCTCTAGTTCGTTACCTACCATGTTGGAGAGGCTAGGTATTTCAAACGATCTAGGCCAAGGACGTGAAGGAAGTTCGTTCTTTGCTAGGAATCCAAGCTGAAAAGAACATGTTGCAGATTCGGTTGTGAAACCAATGTTCTTGCTGAAGGCATGAACCTCACTGACTCTCTTAGCTGTTGCAAGGCAGACGAGAAAGAGAGTCTTGAGGGTAAGGTCCTTGAAGGAAGCTGACTGGAGAGGTTCGAACCTAGGAGACATAAGGAACCTTAAGACTACGTCTAGGTTCCAGCCTGGAGTGGATAGACGACGCTCTTTAGACGTCTCAAAAGACTTAAGAATGTCTTGAAGGTCCTTATTGGAAGAAAGGTCCAAACCTCTATGGCGGAGAACTGAAGCCAACATACTCCTATATCCTTTAATCGTAGGGGCTGAAAGGGATCTCTCATTCCTAAGATGTAGAAGGAAGTCAGCTATTTGGGTCACAGAGGTATTGGTAGAGGATATTGAATTGGCTCTACACCAGCTTCGGAAGACCTCCCACTTAGACTGGTAGACTCTACGAGTGGAAACCCTTCTCGCTCTGGCAATCGCACTGGCTGCCTCCTTCGAAAAGCCTTTAGCTCTAGCGAATCTTTCGACAGTCTGAAGGCAGTCAGCCGAAGAGCGAGGAGGTTTGGGTGCAACCTGTCTACGTGAGGTTGACGTAGAAGGTCCACTCTTAGAGGTAGAGTCCTGGGGATGTCGACTAGCCATTGAAGTACCTCTGTGAACCATTCTCTTGCAGGCCAAAGGGGAGCAACCAGCGTCAGCCGTGTCCCTTCGTGCGAGAGGAATTTCTGCAGAACTTTGTTTATTATCTTGAACGGTGGGAATGCGTACAGGTCGAGATGGGACCAGTTCAGTAGAAAAGCATCCACATGAACTGCTGCAGGGTCTGGAACAGGGGAACAGTACAGCGGAAGTCTCTTGGTTATGGAGGTGGCAAACAGATCTATGGTAGGTTGACCCCACAAGGTCCAAAGTCTGTTGCACACACTCTTGTGGAGGGTCCATTCCGTGGGAATGACCTGATTCCTTCTGCTTAGGCGATCTGCTGAGACGTTCATATCGCCCTGAATGAACCTCGTGACCAGAGTGAGGTTTAGACCTCTTGACCAAATGAGGAGGTCCCTTGCGATCTCGTATAGGCTCCTCGAATGGGTCCCTCCTTGCTTGGAGATGTAAGCCAAGGCTGTGGTATTGTCTGAGTTCACCTCCACCACTTTGCCTAGCAGGAGGGACTTGAAGTTCAACAGGGCTAAATGAACTGCTAGAAGCTCCTTGCAGTTGATGTGGAGTAAGTTCTGTTCTTCGTTCCACGTTCCCGAGCATTCCCGTCCGTTCAAGGTCGCACCCCAGCCCGAGTCCGATGCATCTGAGAAGAGATGAAGATTGGGGGTCTGAATAGCCAACGATAGACCCTCCCTGAGAAGGAGGTTGTGCTTCCACCACAGGAGAGTGGTCTTCATCTCTTGGGTGATTGGGATAGAGACTGCTTCGAGAGTCGAACCCTTGTCCCAATGAGCTGCAAGATGGAATTGAAGAGGGCGGAGGTGGAGTCTCCCTAGCTCGACGAACAGGGCCAGTGATGAAAGGGTCCCTGTGAGACTCATCCACTGTCTCACCGAGCAACTGCTCCTCTTCAGCATGCTCATGATGCACTCTAGGGCTTGGCTTATCCTGGGGGCCGAAGGAAAAGCCCGAAAATCCTGACTCCGAATCTCCATTCCCAGGTACACAATGGATTGGGAGGGAATGAGTTGAGACTTTTCTATGTTGACTAATAGACCCAGTTCTCTGATTAAGTCTAAAGTCCAATTGAGATTCTCCAGACAGCGACGACTCGTGGAGGCTCTCAACAGCCAGTCGTCCAAGTAGAGGGAGGCTCTGATGTCCGATAAGTGTAGGAATTTTGCTATATTCCTCATCAGATGAGTAAAGACCATAGGAGCTGTGCTTAGGCCAAAACACAGGGCTTGGAATTGGTAGACAACCTTTCCGAAAACGAATCTCAGGAAAGGTTGGGAGTCTGGATGAATAGGAACGTGAAAGTAGGCATCTTTCAAGTCCAACGAGACCATCCAGTCCTCCTGCCTGACCGCTGCTAAGACCGACTTCGTCGTCTCCATCGTGAACGTCTGCTTGGTGACATACGCGTTGAGCGCGCTGACGTCCAGCACCGGTCTCCAACCTCCTGTCTTCTTGGCCACAAGAAAGAGACGGTTGTAGAAGCCCGGGGATTGATGGTCCCGGACTATAACCACTGCCTTCTTCTGCACAAGTAGCGACACCTCCTGGTGCAATGCTCGCCTCTTGTCCTCTTCTTTGTAGTTGGGAGAGAGGTTGATGGGTGAAGTGGTCAGAGGTGGTTTGAGGCAGAATGGAATCCTGTAACCGTTCCTCAGCCAACTGACAGACTGGGCGTCTGCACCTCTCTTCTCCCAGGCTCGCCAGAAGATCTTGAGCCTGGCTCCTACTGCTGTCTGGAGTTGCGGAGAGTCAGTGTTTACCTTTAGATGTCCTGGAGCCTTTCCTGGACTTGCTCCTGAAAGAGTCTGAACGGGAGCTTCCTCGGCTGGGGGCTCTACCACGAAAGGGCGGTATGAACCTCGTCGCAGGGGTATCAGCCACTGGTGAGCGATAAGTCTTGGGGACTGAGGTAGTAACCTTAGACTTACGAGCCGATGAGGCTACAAGATCGTGTGTGTCCTTTTGTATCAGGGCAGCAGACAAGTCCTTAACCAGCTCTTCAGGGAAGAGGAACTTCGAGAGCGGAGCAAAAAGGAGTTGTGACCTTTGGCAAGGTGTAATGCTGGAGGAAAGGAAGGTACACAGCTGTTCCCTTTTCTTCAAAACCCCTGATACAAACATCGACGCAAGCTCACCAGATCCATCCCTAATGGCCTTATCCATGCAGGACATTAATAGCATGGCAGAATCCTTGTCCGCAGGAGAGGTCTTCTTGCTGAGGGCCCCCAGGCACCAGTCAAGAAAGTTGAACATCTCAAATGCTCTAAACAGTCCTCTCAGTAAGTGATCAAGGTCTGAGAAGGTCCAGCAAACCTTAGAGCGCCTCATTGCAGTTCTCCGAGGCGAGTCCACCAGACTTGAGAAGTCAGCCTGGGCAGAGGCAGGTACTCCCAAGCCTGGTGCTTCTCCTGTGGCATACCAAACGCTCGCTTTCGAAGTGAGCTTGGTCGGCGGGAACATGAAAGAAGTCTTGCCTAGGTGTTGCTTAGACTGCAGCCACTCCCCTAAGATCCTTAATGCTCTCTTAGAGGACCTTGCTAGGACTAGCTTAGTATAGGAGGACTTAGCTTGTTGTATGCCCAGCGAAAACTCAGATGGCGGAGAGCGGGGAATAGCAGAGACAAAGTTGTCTGGATAAACCTCCCTAAGCAGAACCAAGACCTTACGAAAGTCAATAGACTGTGGAGAAGGCTTGGATTCATCCAAGTCTGATGCGGGATCCAGGTGTGCCTCCTCATCATCAGACGCCTCATCACCAGAGTGTAGCGAAGGTATCGGACAAGAATGCTGAACAGCAGAGTCAGAACGAGTAGGAACAATAGTAGAGGTTTCCTCTTCAAGTAACTGTTGAGGGAGAACCTGAGGCTCAGACTGCAAAGGCTGAATAGCAGACGAAGCAGAAGGAAGGCGCATGGGTGGAGGAGGCTGACTCCTAGCATGAGCGGTTGAACCCAAGGATTGCGCTTGCTGAGCGGTTGGTGGAAGCGGAGTAGCAAGTTCCTGTTCCTGTGGTGTGAGCGGAGCGTGATAAGGTTGAGGCTGCGCAGAACAAGGTAAATGTCTCGCAAGCTGAGGCTCCTGAGGCGCAAGGCCAAGGTGTAGTGGAGCTTGCCTTGTGGATGGTTGAGCTCGCTGCAGCGAGAGCTGAGGAGACTGACTCATGGACGGGAGAGGTTGTTGTACCTCAGCCAAGAGTTGCACCACTGGTGGAGCAGCAAAGGGAGGCGGAGGAAGAGAGGTAAAATCCTCCTGATCCCATAGCAAAGGTTGCCTTAAAGAAGGCGGAGGCTGAACACCACTGGGAACAGCAAACTCAGACCGTGGCTCAACATCGTACGCCTGGCAGGTGGTACTGCGATCAGGCGGAGCAAGCGCAGGCGGAGCGAGCGCAGGCGGAGCGAGCGCAGGCGGAGGGAGTGTAGGCGGAGGCGGAGGAGCAACACTCTCAGCCCGACACTCACGCATCAAGTCCGAAAGCTGTGCTTGCATGGACTGTAGTAGAGTCCACTTAGGGTCGACAGTCGAGCTCTGTTGTGGCAGAACCTTACTCCTCTTGGGCGGAGTGCAGTCGACAGATGACTGCGGCGAGTCAGAGCTGAGCCAATGACTGCAACCTGGCTGAGCACTCGCGGACTGGACTCTGCGTTTAAGTGGTCTCGAGACCTGAGACCAACGTTTCTTCCCTGACAGATGATCAGCGGACGAGAAAAAGACGGGCTCAATCGTCTGCGGGTGGGAGTGACGGTCTTTGGAAGACACGCCCGCAACCACCGAGGAAACTTCTGTGCGCCTAACAAGGCCTGCCGAACCCTTATGCCCTTCGACATTGCTTCTCCCCTGGGCATGGGAGCTTGCAAGAGGTCCCGGACTGGGAGGACGACTGGCTCGCACAGAAGAATCCTCACGCACCACACTGGCACTGACACTAGCACTTGGCACTGCACTGACACTAGCACTCGTCACAGCACTGGCACTAACTCCACCCACTGCACTCTTGACCTTAAGTTCCTTAACTTCGGCCATCAGAGACTTATGGTCACTTACCACTGACTCTACTTTATCGCCTAAGGCCTGAATAGCACGCAAAACAACAGACATATCAGGCGGAGGGCAAACAGTAGGTTCGGGGGTAGCCACTACAGGGGTAGGAAAAGGTAGGGGATCATGAGGTGAGGAAAACATTGAAGAGTGAGAAGAACTCCTCCTAACTCTACCTCTCTCTAACTTAGATGAATATTTTAAAAGACGGACAAATTCCAGTTCCGAAAGTCCGGCGCATTCCTCACATCGATTTTCTAACTGACAGGGCCTGTCCCTACAGTCAGAACAAGCGGTGTGAGGATCTACCGAGGCCTTCGGAATACGCCTATTGCAAGACCTACATCGTCTATGGGAGGGGGCTTGCGAAACGTCAGACATCTTGAATCCAAAGAGTTAGCCAAAGGGGTTTCCAAAATCAAGCAAAAGATCGTTAACCGTTAATCAGGACTATATAAAAGCTATCTAGCTAATATAAGAAGGTTTCCAGTAATGCGACAGCCGAAATCTGAGAGAATACTTCACCAATTAGCCGTGAACAAACTCGAAGATCATAAGCGTATCCCAGAACGTCTTGCCGGAAGCACGACAGAGGAATAATTGAGGAGGTGTCAACAAGAAGTACTTGAGTACCTGGCCACAGGTGGCGCTGGTAAGTACACCCCCTTCTAGTATTGTGATAGCTGGCGTATCCCTCCATAGAATTCTGTCGGGCAACGGAGTTGACAGCTATATGATTATCGGGTAAGTTTAATATTGAAAATTAGGTTCACAAATGAAATTTATTACATAATGAAATTTCATTTGTTATAATTCTTTATATTTATTCCATCTCCACAATAATCTAACATACAGATCTAATAGCAAGCATAATACACTTTAGTCAATAACTTTGTATTTCTTCTTGGATATTAAATTTTTCTTATCTGAGGGAATAATTTTACAATTAATATTAACTACAATAACAAATAGTATAAGCTTAAAGTCAAGTGAACATATACCTTTCCAGTCTGAGTGCCTACACCCAAAGTCAAACCATCGCTGAATGCTAATGATGTCACACCTAACTGTTTAACTGAAGTAAACCCCGTTGATCTGAAAAAGAATTTCAAAACTTCATTAGGAGAAAGACAAAAGCAACATTAATCCTTAAAGTACTTTACTTGAAATAAACATACAGTGAGCCACCGAGATCGTTAGTTAACAGTTGCACAGATCACATGAACCTATATACTGTAGTCCTAAAATTTCTTGGCGTTCACTCTACGATGACTTGTTATCTTCAAAAGATATAATACTATAAGTACGGATGAACATTGTACAAAAACCCACAAAGATAAATAAGTTGAATAAATTCAAATGACCAATGTGATGTAATTAATATGAAAATTTGTGTTACAGATAAATAACTAATTCTTAAAATAAAAATTACAGAATTTAACCATTTCTAAATAGTTATCTTCTAAGCTTGATCCACAGGTAAAAAAAAAAGAGGGGGGGGGTTGAAGTATACCTCCAGTTGGGTGACAATTATGAAAACATTATAAATGAGATTGTTCAAAGGTAAGATAGCTGCTACCCAATATGCCTCAGAAAGTATTTCAGATTCCCAAAGTTGAGGAATGTTTGTAAGAACACAATAATGTTAATTTGCACTAGACTAAGTGATCTTCTCTTAAAGTAAATACTTAAGGAACAAGCAGACAGACAACAACAAAGAATTTTTGGATTTCTAAGGATTCTTACTCAAACTGATATCAATTTATATATTTCAGGTTAGGGTTTCCAACCGTAAAACATAAATCATAACGAGAGAAAACTTTATATAGCAATATTGTAATTTACAAATTTCTTATAGCACTGTTATACTTACTGAACACTGTCTGTTGCCATGTGTAATGCACAGTCCAAAACTCCAACCCTATGCCTTGATCTAGGGTCCCATGCTTCAATTCGGCCATCTTCGGTACCACACACAAATAAATAATGAACTTTGTTGAACTCACATTTATTTACACCGGGTGCATCTGTTTGAAGTGAATTCAAGAAACGTCCTTGATTGAGGTTGAGGCGATATATTTCACTCCTGTATTGCAAAAATTAAATAAAAAGAGTCAAGATCTACTTTTAATAGAAAAAAAAATTCAGTTCAATGAAAAAACAAAGAAACTAAATTTTGATGTTTAAACAGCAGTACACAATAAAATATTCTATTATAAAAACTAAAAACTAGAATATTAGTAATACAATACAGTACAGTATACAAATTTGATACTTGCATGCGAGCCACATTGCTAATATTCTAGCTTATGCTTCTCGACCTTAATAATAAAAACAATAACTCTCTCTTTCCCCCGTACAATTATTCCCTACATATGGTAGAAATGCATTCCAAGAGTTGGTTCTTGAGTCAAAAAGTTCTCAAGTTTAACATGAGTAACTTTGGCATCCTGCTCATAGCCTTCAACTGCCTAATCTTGGTCATTTTCAAATCGCTGGTTTTTCTAACACTAGTGAACTAGCCTACATAGGTGTCATGATTTTATACATCTATTTCTGCATAATACAACACTTTTAAAGAAAGTTAAAACCATTTTTACATATTGCACATGCAGGTTATTATCTCAAAGTCCATTAGTCAAATTTTATCATGTTGGGATTAAATGTATCCCTCCCCACAGGGGGACCAGGTGACTTAAGATGGCCCTCAATCTGAGTGGAGGAATCCGCACCTGCTAGTCTGTTGGAGCAAACAAATTTAGTGCGTCCTACTTTATCTCCTTGTCGCACTCCTTGGTTTACCAAGTTTATAGCTCCCAATTTTAGGTTTGCGTACAGTTCTGCCTTATTTGTTTGTAGCATTAAGACCAAGATTAGCAAGGCATGGCATCTTTGGGTCTTAAAACACACTTCTGTGCAATACATACTATGAATCGGCTGTTATTAGAAGGCATAAACCCACATTCCCTTTGTACTGCATGTAGGGGTCAGCAATGTGATCTTAACCATAGATATGCAGAATGATCTTGTCATTCAGAAAAACATATGGTAGAGTATATCAAGTCAAGTCGAGATTTTATGACAAGGATATAAAGTTTAAGAGGAATCATCTGAGGGAGTGAGAAACTAACAATCACCCCTTCACAGAGGTACACAACACATGGGGTTTTAGAGGTTGCATCCTCATATGAACAAGAGGCGCTTCATCATATGCTTAGCTTTTGGTCTGATTCCACTTACAAATGAGGACTCAAAAAAAAAAAAAAAAAAAAAAAAAAAAAAAAAAAAAAAAAAAAAAAAAAAAAAAACACCACCACCAATGCTGTACTTATCACAAAGGAATGTAATAAAGGATCCAGCTGTTGAGAGAGAAGTGGTGTGTGTGTTTGCACACCACAACTAAAGACATAAGTATCTATTCTGTGATAGGCAGGTGACTGGGGCTTTGCCTTCACCCCACCTGTTGATAATCAACTATCTTACTAACAATTTAATGGCTGTTCCAGTGTCGCTGAAGACATATCCCTATTATAAAGGATGAAAGGTTTGTATACGGGTAGGAACAAATTATTTATAAATAGTAACGAACCTTTATTTCTTATGACTATATGTTGATGTGACCAGAAATATACATATTAAAAATACTCACCCTGATGCACAAATGTAAAGATCGCACGACGGGTAGTGATAAGCTAAATCCCTTCCAAATTTAGGAATACGGGTTCTGAACCATCGACCACCCTTATAATGAAACTCGATGTATCTATCATCTTGTAAAAACACCAACTGGAAAAAATATTTCAAATTACTTAACAAATAATAATGTAAGTTTTCAGTTTAATAATAAAATAGCCTCTTATTTACAATACCTAAATAAGAGAACAGATTGTGGAAAAAAGCAAGGGTTTTGTAAATACAGTATATGAGTCTGGAAAATACTTTATAATAAATGACCATTACCAAAATAATGAAAACAAAGCTCCATCCAGCCTTCTTACCTTACTATAGTCATCTGAAAGAATCTCAAATTGAACAACTTCCGAGTCTAATCCTCTTTCAAATTTCAGTGAGAGAGCCGCCACCTCATAACACCTCACACGTGGTTTGTATGTTCCTGTAGCTATTATGCAGCGACCATCAGGTGTACTCCGAATACAGTTACTGATATCTGGCATAGAAAAATCTTGCAAAAGTTCTATTCTACGCCTAATATCTGAAATAGAAATATGATATATAAGATTAAGTACTGTAATGTGCTTGTTTCTAAAGTTCTAAAGTGAAGTGTTACTATTACTCACGACAGTACTAGATAATCCATCAAAACTTCATGAATTACAGTTCATCATATCAAAAATGAGACAACAATAGTACAATCTAACAGCTATAAAGACATTTAAAGAAAATGGGAAACAGTGCAGGGGAGGATTTCCATGAAAGGTAAACCTAAACTCTGACGGGGTCTTGTTACATTCACTTTGGTTTAGACTATATGGTATGGCAGTACCGAAGTTCTTGTTTATTATAAATTTATCTATTTCTCTGTTATTAAATTTTACTCATATTTTATCTTCAGCTAAACTTACTTGTATAAATAAATGGCCTTTTGGCTGGTTCCGTAAACTTGCATAGCAGGAATATTGTGAATTATACACAGTTAAAATACTAATTTGGCTTAAACAAAATTAAGAACACTTACCAACATCTCTCTTAGTTAGCTGTCTTCTTTTTCTCTCTGTTAACCACTGAAATAATAAATGTTATTTTCATTAGTAAAATAAATTTTTGAATATACTTACCCGATGATCATGTAGCTGTCAACTCCGTTGCCCGACAGAAATCTACGGTCGGGATACGCCAGCGATCGCTATCCAGGTGGGGGTGTACACAACAGCGCCATCTGTGAGTAGGTACTCAAGTACTTCTTGTCAACAAGAACTCAATTTTCTCCTCGGTCCACTGGTTCTCTATGGGGAGGAAGGGCGGGTTCTTTAATTCATGATCATCGGGTAAGTATATTCAAAAATTTATTTTACTAATGAAAATAACATTTTTCAATATTAATCTTACCCGATGATCATGTAGCTGATTCACACCCAGGGTGGTGGGTGGAGACCAGCATACATGTTAACAAAGAAGCTAAGTATCCCGTATTTCATTTTATCAGTTATTCAAAATAACAAACATAAAATAAATAAGTACCTGGTAAGGAAGTCGACTTGAACTATTACTCTGCCTTTTTTAAGTACGTCTTCCTTACTGAGCCTAGCAGTCCTCTTAGGATGCTGAACGACTCTTAGGTGCTGAAGTATAAAGGGCTGCAACCCATACCAAAGGACCTCATCACAACCTCTAACCTAGGCGCTTTTCAAGAAAGAATTTGACCACCCGCCAAATCAACCAGGATGCGGAAGGCTTCTTAGCCTACCGTACAACCCAAAGAACAACAATAAAAAGTATTCAAGAGAAAGGTTAAAAAGGTTATGGGATTATGGGAATGTAGTGGCTGAGCCCTCACCTACTACTGCACTCGCTGCTACGAATGGTCCCAGGGTGTAGCAGTTCTCGTAAAGAGACTGGACATCTTTGAGATAGAATGATGCGAACACTGACTTGCTTCTCCAATAGGTTGCATCCATAACACTCTGCAGAGAACGGTTCTGTTTGAAGGCCACTGAAGTAGCAACAGCTCTCACTTCATGTGTCCTTACCTTCAGCAAAGCAAGGTCTTCTTCCTTCAGATGAGAATGTGCTTCTCTAATCAGAAGCCTGATGTAGTAAGAAACAGCGTTCTTAGACATCGGTAGAGAAGGCTTCTTGATAGCACACCATAAAGCTTCTGATTGTCCTCGTAATGGCTTTGACCTTCTTAAATAGTACCTAAGAGCTCTTACTGGGCTAAGTACTCTCTCTAGTTCGTTCCCCACCAAGTTGGACAGGCTTGGGATCTCGAACGACTTAGGCCAAGGACGGGAAGGAAGCTCGTTTTTAGCCAAAAAACCGAGCTGCAAGGAACATGTAGCCGTTTCAGATGTAAAACCTATGTTCCTGCTGAAGGCGTGGATCTCACTTACTCTTTTAGCTGTTGCTAAGCATACGAGGAAAAGAGTTTTTAATGTGAGGTCCTTAAAAGAGGCTGATTGGAGCGGTTCAAATCTTGATGACATTAGGAACCTTAAGACCACGTCTAGATTCCAGCCTGGAGTCGACAACCGACGTTCCTTTGAGGTCTCAAAAGACCTAAGGAGGTCCTGTAGATCTTTGTTGGTGGAAAGATCCAAGCCTCTGTGGCGGAATACCGCTGCCAACATACTTCTGTAACCCTTGATCGTAGGAGCTGATAGGGATCTTACGTTCCTTAGATGTAACAGGAAGTCAGCAATCTGGGTTACAGTGGTACTGGTTGAGGAAACTGCATTCGCCTTGCACCAGCTTCGGAAGACTTCCCATTTAGACTGATAGACTCTGAGAGTGGATGTCCTCCTTGCTCTGGCAATCGCTCTGGCTGCCTCCTTCGAAAAGCCTCTAGCTCTTGAGAGTCTTTCGATAGTCTGAAGGCAGTCAGACGAAGAGCGTGGAGGTTTGGGTGTACCTTCTTTACGTGAGGTTGACGCAGAAGGTCCACTCCTAGAGGAAGAGTCCTGGGAACGTCGACTAGCCATTGCAGTACCTCGGTGAACCATTCTCTCGCGGGCCAGAGGGGAGCAACCAACGTCAGCCGTGTCCCTTTGTGAGAGGCGAACTTCTGAAGTACCCTGTTGACAATCTTGAACGGCGGGAACGCATACAGGTCGAGATGGGACCAATCCAGCAGAAAGGCATCCACGTGAACTGCTGCTGGGTCTGGAATCGGAGAACAATACATCGGGAGCCTCTTGGTCATCGAGGTAGCGAATAGATCTATGGTTGGCTGACCCCACAGGGCCCATAGTCTGCTGCAAACATTCTTGTAAAGGGTCCACTCTGTGGGGATGACCTGACCCTTCCGGCTGAGGCGATCTGCCATGACATTCATATCGCCCTGAATGAACCTCGTTACCAGCGAAAGCTTTCGATCTTTTGACCAAATGAGGAGGTCCCTTGCGATCTCGAACAACTTCCTCGAATGAGTCCCTCCCTGCTTGGAGATGTAAGCCAAGGCTGTGGTGTTGTCGGAGTTCACCTCCACCACCTTGTTTAGCTGGAGGGACTTGAAGTTTATCAAGGCCAGATGAACCGCCAACAACTCCTTGCAATTGATGTGAAGTGTCCTTTGCTCCTGATTCCATGTGCCCGAGCATTCCTGTCCGTCCAGTGTCGCACCCCAGCCCGTGTCCGATGCGTCCGAAAAGAGACGGTGGTCGGGGGTCTGAACAGCCAATGGTAGACCTTCCTAGAGAAGAATGCTGTTCTTCCACCACGTTAGAGTAGACCTCATCTCTTCGGAAACAGGAACTGAGACCGCCTCTAGCGTCATGTCCTTTATCCAGTGAGCAGCTAGATGATACTGAAGGGGGCGGAGGTGGAGTCTCCCTAACTCGATGAACAGGGCCAGCGATGAAAGTGTCCCTGTTAGACTCATCCACTGCCTGACTGAACATCGGTTCCTTCTCAGCATGCTCTGGATGCATTCTAGGGCTTGATTGATCCTTGGGGCCGACGGAAAAGCCCGAAAAGCTCGACTCTGAATCTCCATACCTAGATAGACAATGGTCTGGGATGGGACGAGCTGGGACTTCTCTATATTGACCAGGAGGCCCAGTTCCTTGGTCAGATCCATAGTCCATCTGAGATTCTCCAGACAGCGACGACTTGTTGGAGCTCTTAAAAGCCAGTCGTCTAAATAGAGGGAGGCTCTGATGTCTGCCAAGAGAAGGAATTTCGCAATATTCCTCATCAGTCTGGTAAACACAAGAGGTGCCGTGCTTAGGCCAAAGCACAGGGCTTGGAACTGGTACACAACCTTTCCAAAGACGAACCTTAGGAAAGGTTGGGAGTCTGGATGGATGGGGACGTGAAAGTACGCGTCTTTCAGGTCTAACGAGACCATCCAGTCCTCCTGCCTGACCGCTGCTAGGACCGACTTCGTCGTCTCCATCGTGAACGTCTGCTTGGTGACAAAAGCATTGAGAGCACTGACGTCCAGCACCGGTCTCCAACCTCCTGTCTTCTTCGCTACCAGGAAGAGACGGTTGTAGAAGCCCGGGGATTAATGGTCCCGGACTATGACTACCGCTTCCTTTTGTAGCAAGAGCGACACCTCTTGTTGCAACGCTAGCCTCTTGTCCTTCTCCTTGTAGTTGGGAGAGAGGTTGATGGGAGATGTAGCTAGAGGGGGGCTGCGGCAGAACGGAATTCTGTACCCCTCCCTTAGCCACTGCACAGACTGAGCGTCTGCACCTCTGCTCTCCCAAGCTTGCCAGAAGGTCTTGAGACTGGCTCCCACTGCTGTCTGGAGAGGAAGGAAGTCAGAACTTGCCTTTAGCGGACTTGGAACCCTTCTTGGATTTGCCACGGTGACTGTCGGCACGGGTACCTCCTCTGCTGGAGGTTCTGCCACGAAAGGGCGGGATGAACCGAGTTGCAGGAGTGTCTACTGCTGCAGGGCGGAAGGGTCTAGGCACGGAAGGTAAGGTTTTAGCCTTACGTGCAGAAGATGCCATCAGATCATGGGTATCCTTCTGGATAAGAGAGGCAGCCATCCCCTTAATCAGCTCCTCCGGAAACAGACACTTGGAGAGAGGAGCGAACAGCAACTCTGACTTCTGGCAAGGAGTAATACCAGCCGATAAGAAGGAGCAAAGATGTTCTCTCTTCTTGAGCACTCCCGACACGTACGAAGTCGCAAGTTCACCAGACCCATCCCGAATGGCTTTGTCCATGCTAGACATGATCAGCATGGCAGAGTCCCTATCTGAAGGAGAGTCTTCCTGCTTAAGGCTCCCAAACACCAATCGAGGAAGTTGAAGATCTCGAAGGCACGAAAGACTCCCTTCAACAGATGATCCATATCAGAAAAGGACCAGCAGATCTTCGATCGTCTCATAGCCAACCTGCGGGGAGAGTCAACCAGACTTGAGAAGTCGCCCTGGGCAGAGGCAGGAACTCCCAAGCCGGGTTCCTCTCCCGTGGCATACCAGACGCTCGACTTGGAAGCAAGCTTGGTAGGCGGAAAGATGAATGCAGTCTTTCCCAGTTGCTTCTTGGAATGCAACCACTCTCCCATAACCCTCAAAGCTCTCTTAGATGATCGTGCGAGAACAAGCTTGGTGAAGGCAGGCGCAGCAGACTGCATGCCCAGAGCAAACTCGGAGGGAGGAGAGCGAGGGGTTGCAGACACAAACTGCTCAGGATACAAGTCCCTGAACAAGGCAAGGACTTTGCGAAAGTCTAAGGAGGGAGGCGTAGACTTGGGCCCTTCAAAGTCAGAGTGTGGCTCATCCAAGTGTGCAGCTTCGTCATCCGATACTCCATCATCCGAAAGCTGAGTAGGAAGTGGCAAAGGCAGAGCAGAAAGCTGAACGGCTGAATCCGGCAGAACGGGTGCATGCGTAGCTGCGGATCCAACATCATGCCGCTGCTGGTCAGTCTGCGAGCTGGCAACAACAAAAGCAGAGTGCTGGTGCGTGGGTGGGGCTGCGGTGGGTTGCGGAGCATGCTGTATGGTATGTGGAGCATGCTGTATGGTATGCGGCGCATGCCGCATGGGTTGCGGAGAAAGCCGCATAGTGCTGGAACCCGGCAGCTCTACAGCAGCAAGAACATGCGTCTGGCAGGGTGGACTGCGCATCGGTGGTGGAGCTCTCACAGGTGGAGTGTGGGAGCAGGTAGCCGCAGTATCTGCTGAGCGCACAACCTCGGCGGGTTGTAGGTTAACAGGTGCAGTGTTAACCTTCTCAGCATGATACTCCTGCATGAATGCCGCAAGCTGAGACTGCATAGTCTGCAGCATAGACCACTTAGGGTCTACCGTGGTTGGAGCAACGACAGACGGAGCAGAGGCCTGTTGTGGAACCACTCTACCTCTCTTGGGAGGTGTGCAGTCATCAGATGACTGCAGCGAGTCCGAACTGACCCAGTGGCTACACCTGGGTCGTTGGACTCGCTCGGAAGGGACCTTACGTTTGAGCGGTCGTGAGACCTTGGTCCATCGTTTCCTCCTGGAAACTTCTTCCACAGACGAGGAATGTAAGGGCTCATTCGTCTGTTTGTGGATGGAACGATCTTGAACAGATACGTCCGCAACCACTGAGGATACATCCGTGCGCCGATCAAGGCCTGCCGAACCCTTTGGTCCTTCGACATTGCTTCTCCCCTGGGCTTGGGAGCTTGCAAGAGGTCCCGGACTGGGAGGACGACTGGCACGCACAGATGTACCCTCATGCGCAACACTGACACTGACACTTTTCACATCACTAGCACTAACACTTCCCACTGCACTTTTCGCTTTCAGCTCTCTGACATCTGCCAAGAGCTGATTACGGTCATTAGCCAATGACTCCACTCGGTCACCGAGAGCCTGAATGGCACGCAACATATCCGCCATGGATGGCTGAGCACTAGTAGCAGGTTCGGGAGTCACCACCACAGGGGAAGGAAAAGGTTGAGGGGCATGGGGAGAGGAAAAATCCACAGAGCGAGAAGAACTCCTCCTGATTCTCTCCTTCTCTAACCTACGTGCATTTTTGAGGAATTCGTTAAAATCGAATTCCGAAAGCCCAGCGCATTCCCCACATCAATCTTCCAATTGACAGGATTTACCCCTACAATTGGAACAAACGGTGTGAGGATCTATAGAGGCCTTCGGAAGACGCCTAGCACAAGTCCTAACACTACACTGCCTGTATTTAGGGACTTGAGACTGGTCAGACATCTTGAATTTAGAAGTAGTCAAGGGGGAATTCCAAAATCTAGCAAAGTTCGTTAACAATTAATCCAAATTAATTCCAAAAGCTTGCTAAGCTAATGATAAAGCTTCCTGAATAGCGAAGGCTAAACTCTAGAGTAAATACATCACCAAATCGTGAACAACAACTCCAGAATCAACAGCGTATCCAAGTAGGTTTTGCCGGCGGCACGACAGAGGAAAAATTGAGTTCTTGTTGACAAGAAGTACTTGAGTACCTACTCACAGATGGCGCTGTTGTGTACACCCCCACCTGGATAGCGATCGCTGGCGTATCCCGACCGTAGATTTCTGTCGGGCAACGGAGTTGACAGCTACATGATCATCGGGTAAGATTAATATTGAAAAATCAAAATTTATCACACTGCCATCAGATACTGTACTTATCAAAAACAGAATTTTATACTACTATATTGCTTCTCACTTGAAACTCTTTAAATGTCAATGGTTAACTAAAATACTGAAAAAGAAAATTCTATTTTCTTGTAAAGTTTCTTCCTCTCTGGCATCAAGCCAAGAGCAATCATACTTTATGGGCAATTATGTGTCACAGTTCCCTCTCCTTTCCATCTCAAAGTTGAAACTAGATCATTAGCTTCTCGACATCAATAATTAATGGGAAAGAGCTGGGCATGTATATGAACATCAGGCAAGGATAGAAATATTAAAATTCATAATTCAAATTCTCCTCATATTACATAGTTTAAATGTAATCTATATTTTTCATAGCTATACAAACATGAATCCTTTAAAATAGAGAAATGTCTTCATTCAGAAGAGCTGAATGGTTCATATGATGAATGAGTTTCCAATTTGAACATAGTAGTTTCTGTCAACCAAGTAATCTTTTGAGGGTACACTCAGGCACACTATTCTAACTAATTCCTCTTCTTCTTGTTTTGTTTGAAGTTTTTATAGTTTATTTAAGAAATATTTATTTTAATGTTATTACTGTTCTTAAGATATTTTATTTTTCTTTGTTTCCTTTCCCCACTGGACTATTTTCCCTGTTGGAGCCCCTGGCCTTATAGCATCCTGCTTTTCTAACTAGGGTTGTAGCTTAGTAATAATAATAATAATGATAATAATAATAAAAGCTTGATCTTCAATACCGATGGACCATAAATTATTAAGCAGCAGTTCATGCACAACTGTGTCAAAAGTAGCACTAACACAGTAATATCAAGATACCACATTTTTTTCTCATCCATCATATCATTTACAACAGAGCAAATAGAATATACAGGTAATTGTTTGTTTGCTGACCAGTTGTATGGCAATGCTTCAATTCTTCCTCAGTGACTAACTAGTTGTTCAAGAATTTCATAGTCTAGCACTTTTGAAATAAAGTTTATATTTGAAGTAGGTCTGTGTGAACTTAATTCCTGCTAATCTAGAGCACTTTTCAAAACCTGTGTACTTAGAGCAAATTTCTCAGATTTAGGAAACTTTCACTCATTGATACTTAGGAAAGTCTAGATAAGTTTTCTACTCCAGTTACTTCGGATCAATTATACAATTTTCTTTGCCTCTGGTGACTTCATCATTTCTTATATTATTAAATCTTGTTAATCTTAAGTGTATCTGGTACAGCATCAATCTGATAAGGAACATCTAAAAATGATCTTATATTTTCTATTTTGTTTTAAAGAATTTTAGCAATTCATTGGCCAGTTCTTGGTTGCAATATGTACTGGTAGCCTTTTTTAATGTACATTTCCCATTATTATTATTATGAGTCAAGCTACAACCCTAGTTGGAAAAGCACTATGATATAAGCTCTTGGGCTCCAAAAGGAAAAAAAGCCAGTGAGGAAGGAAAATAATGAAATAAATAAACTACAAGAAAAGTATTTAATAATTTAACATAAAATATATTAAGATCAGTAACAATGTTAAAATTGATGTCATATATAATTTATGAGAAGTGACTTGTTTGCCTGTTCAACACAAAAATATTCACTGCAACTGCCCAATTAGGAAGATCATTCCATAATAGAGTTGCTGTTTATTGGATTTTTTTTCTTATACTATTCAGTTTTTTCGGTTATATTATAGTTATGGTTGGGACAAGCTTTTCTAGTGAAAAAACAGGAGTTTCTTGTAGAATACGGTGGTGTAAGGGGGTCATTAGTCCCACCCACCCCCCCACCCCCGTTAGGAAAGTAGGTAAGGACACAACTTGTAGGTTAGGTAAGGGGGGAAAGTTTAGGTTTGTTGGTGTTCATTTTCTATGCATGAGGGAGGATCTGGCCACTGATATACAAAGGCGCTTTCTCTCTCTCTCTCTCTCTCTCTCTCTCTCTCTCTCTCTCTCTCTCTCTCTCTCTCTCTCTCTCTCTCTCTCTCTCTCTCTCTCTCTCTCTCTCTCTCTCTATATATATATATATATATACATATATATATATATATATATATATATATATATATATATATATACAGTATGTATATATATCTATATATTTACACACACACACACATTATATATATATACATATATATATATATATATATATATATATATATATATATATATATATATATATATATATTCACCAATAATGGGTAAGAATACCTCAGGTTAGGCAATTCCATAATATACTTTAGTGGTAAGATAGATAAACTAGGCTGGAGGATGACAAAAAGATACTCATTATTAATAGCATACTTACGTCCGGCAGTGACTTCCCCGCACTCAAGTTGTACACTTTAACATTGTTTCTTCCATCTAATGCCTTCATTGTTCCTATATTATGAGCATAGCCTTGACAGAAGTAGTTTAATGTTTACTTGGAAAGCACGTGAACAACACACATTGAGGAAAATGTAAACAATGTCGTAGAACCATTATTAAAGTAGTGTGCGTGAGGGCTTGGGCTTTGTAACGGCGACCCCGACCCCGTGTCTGTTTAAGGTTTTTCACTTTTCCTAGTCATATATATATATATATATATATATATATATATATATATATATATATATATATATATATATATATATATATATATATATATATATATATATATATATATATATATATATATATATATATATATATATATATATATATATATATATATATATATATATATATATATATATATAATTCTGTTAATATTTCTTTTATGGCTCTCCACAGTTTTAAATTACATTCATGTATTTAGACATGGTTTCATCCTGCTTTTCTATTACATATTTTATTCCAATGCTTTTATTCAGAATTTGAAGATAATGTTAATTACTTTTGACTATATATATATATATATATATATATATATATATATATATATATATATATATATATATATATATATATATATATATATATTGTTTTCAAACATTTCAAGAAATATATCTTTCACCGATTCATTTCCGTTGTCTTTCATGGTATATATTATTGTTGGGTTTCGTTTACATATCCCTTATGTAGAAACAGAAGGGTTCTTAATGCCTGTTTGTGTATACTTTGGAGCTCTAAATATTAACCTATAAGTTTTCTAACACTTGTAGCATATATATATATATATATATATATATATATATATATATATATATATATATATATATATATATATATATGGGTGTATGAGTCTTTTTATAGTTTATATATGATATATCTGTTTTTGGCGTTTTAATAGTTTATATATGACAAATCTATTTTGACGTTGTCACTGTTTATAGAATGATTTATTGTTAATTTGTTCTCATCATTCATTTATTTCCTTATTTCCTTTCCTCACTGCGCTATTTTTCCCTATTAGAGCCCTTGGGCTTATAGCATCTTGCTTTTCCAACTAGGGTTGTAGCTTGGCTAGTAATAGTAATATAATAATGATAATAATAATAATAATAATTGTCTTTATTGAGTACAGGAGACTTGTTAGGGCCATCAATTTTCAAAAGATCTTTTATATTAGTCCACTGCAAATTCTAGCTGACAGGGAGGCTGTCTAGTTTGTGAATAGTTGTTCTTTAAGTTATGGAAATAAGTTTCTCTTTGAAATTCTTGTAAACCTGGTGTTTAATTTAGCTAATCAATATGATACCTTCAATTTCTGTTGGTTGTATTAATTATTATATACGAGTGTGTTGCTTTTTGCTATACTTGTTTCTCATGCAAATTCATTGACTATGAAAGTCAATGACTTTATTGTTATCTAATGCAATTTATATGGGACCAACTTGTAGCACATTATCTGCAAAGCCTATTGCTACAATTCTGCATATTAAATTTCTGAATTATCTTGTGTCCAATTCCAGGCATGTTATAATACAGCACTGCATGTTATGAATTGGAAAGTAGGGTGGGTAATGGTACATATACATAATAAGATTGGGCCTAGCACACTTTCCTGAGGGAATTATTATTATTACTACATAAGCTACAACCCCACTCCTCTGTTAAATGGTTCATATGAGGAAAAGGTTTTCAATTCGCACATAGTAGTTTATGTCATTCAAGTAATCTTTTAGAAAATCAGAAGATTGATCTTATTCCAATGTAGTGTAAATCAATAACTAGTAGTTTATGCACAACTGTGTCAAATCAGCAATAGATTAGAGTAAAATCAACATGCCACATTTGGCATCATCCATCATTTTAGGCAGATCACATAATGTTCTCTGTAGAATATAATTAGTTCTCAAAACGTTTAACTGGGCTCCACAAGGCACTAGAAGAGTTGCAAGTCATAGGCCTACATGGCTGAGAACTATGAAGCGATGGGTGGGAGATGATGAGTGGAGAAGTACTGGATTAAAAGCTCAAGATAGAGACGACTGGCGCAATCTAAGCAAGGTTCTTTGCGTCAAATGGCGTAGGAGGAGATGATGGTGATAATGATAATATGTATGATGACTCAGCCCACTGCCCGATTGGTTGTCTGGGACTGGTACGATTCTTTCTTAAATGATAAAGTAGTTGTTGAAGAATTACACATTTTAGCACTTTTGATATGACGCATATCCTTCTTTGGTGTATCAACAATTTTAATTTAATAAAAAGACTGCTTCAAGTACTGTATAGATTATTTGGGAATTTTTAATTGAATAATGTTCAAGTGTCACGAAACATAAAACAGCTGATATGCGCACTGTATTATTGTTTATATGTGACGTCATGGAACGAGTCGACAAGTGCAATACTTGAAGTGATAAACTTTGATTCAGACTTCAATGTCACCTCTTATCTATCAAAGTAAGCATTAATAGTTCACTTGCTACTAGTTATATCGTATACTAAATTGTTAAATGATGTCTATATGTCAAGTTTTATTCTTTTTCGAAACGTGATGCAATTATGAATCGATTGGGACAAGCTCAGGCTAGTTTTCTTAGTTGGTTAGTTCACTCACTTGACAACCACAATGTCGGTATTTAGTCATCAAACAAGATTGCGATAAGACTGTGTATAGTTTGATATCTTATGAAAGTGTACTGCCAAAGTTCGACTAACCTAGAAACGGGTACCATAGCTTCACCACCAAGGTAAGCTAGGAGTGACTTAGTTTGAATATTTACTCTTGAAACCCCCAACTTAAGACGCAGGGTCTTTACTAAAATGTTGTGGATAGGGGAACCACGAATTACTGGAATCACCCGGATTTACTGGAATCGCCTTGATTTACTGCAATCCCCAGGTAAATACTGGAATCCCCTTGAAAATTACCGAAATCCCCTTCAATATCACTATAAACCCTTAGAAATCGATAAATAAGATGTTTATTAATTTACACTATTTTCTAGTAAATAGATTAAATAAGATGTGTATTTTAAAGCTTTTTTCGTTAAATTTACAGTTTCATCCATTATGGGGAAACTGGAATAAAAATATATTTGTTGCATCAGAAATAGTGTAGTTCCAACGAATTTAACGTTTATTTTGACCGCAAACCATCCGATTTAGAGATTTACTATGTAATTGGAGTTAAAACAACAAGTTGTTCCAGAATGCAGAAAGACCCTACTTCATCGCAACAATTATGGGGGACACCAGGTGGGAACCGGGGTTTTGGGTGGGGGGGGGGGCGTCAAATGATATTTGCAATAAATGAATACTTATCCTTCCACCACCCCTCCCCCTATACCCCTATCTAGCCCTACCAGGGGGGGGGGGCTTGCCCCCCCCCCCCCCTGCGACCCCCCCTTAAGGCCACAGTGATTTTCAGGGCACTACTGAACCTAATAAACCCACCTAACCTAGCCTAGGGGCCCTGTACCCCTACCTAGGCCTACCAGGGGGCTCCGCCCCCCCTGCGACCCCCCTTTAAGGCCACAGTGATTTTCGGGACACTACCGAACCTAATACAACCACCTAACCTAGGGCCCTGTACCCCTACCTAGGCCTAGCCCCTGCGACCCCCCCCCTTACAGCCATCACCTAACACATCCATCAAACCAAATCCAAAGTGATGGTAGTGCTGTATACTTACTTACTTACTTACTTTTACTTTTAGAGGTTTATTTCTCGCCCTCCATCAAACACTAAAGGTCTGTTCAGGCGGGCCTTGGTGTATGAAAAAATAATTCCTTTCCAGTTAATATTTTGCTCTGTATCGTTATCAGTTATTTCGCTAGCATTTGTATTCAGGCTTAATAGTTTTCAGGTCACTATTATAACACTTTCTAAAAAGATAAGTCTTCAGGTTTTTCTTGAAGGCAGCCACATTTGTGCTATTCTTGACATTGAGTGGAAGGTCGTTAAAAAGTCTCGGTGCAGCATAACTGAACATTCTTCCTCCTATTGCATGATTCACACTAATTTCGAATAGTCTATGTGGGTCATCTGCATGTCTAACTCTTACAGTGGCGCTGGTAGCTTCAGGGTAGGGGACCAAGCAATCACGAAGATATTTAGGCTTATCACTTGTAAGTGCTTTGTGAGTCAACAGGCAAATTTTAAATTCAATCCTAGCCTTAACAGGTAACCAATGTAGATCGATCAGTGCAGGAGTTATTCTCTCCCGAAATTTAATGCCTTTTATCAGTCTAGCCGCCCGGTTTTGCACATTTTGAAGCTTCCTTAGTAGTGTATTGGGCAATTTGTAGTACAGAGAATTGCAATAATCAAGCCTTGATATTACATGACTCATCACTAAAATTTTTGTACTGCCCTCTGTTAAATATTTTCTAATAAATGCTATGTTTCTCAGGTGATAGTTACACACTTTCACTGTGTTCACAATTTGGTCCTTCATTGACAAATTACAGTCTATCAGTACACCCAGTTATACTATCACCATTATAATATACTCTATAAATTAATGAAGCTTACCTTAAACTGTTGGTTCATAAAGATGTGCTGGTGCTTTGAGGAAAACGTGAAGCCGTTGCGAAGGTTCCTTGACATGCAGGACAATTTTTATTTTGTAAAATTAAATTGTGTCTCTGGCACAAATCCACTAGTTGTTCAATATTCCCCGAATAAGTTACAACAAATTCATTGTAAGTTAGGAAACAGTCAGGACAAGAAGATGGAATTTCAACTTCTTGTGCAACATGAGATGATGTGCTTGCTATGGCCTCCATGTCTAAGAACGAAATGAAATGCCTGGGTAAGATAATGTATTGTCGCGCTGTGATTGGCCAAACATGTATGACGTCATAGTGGACAGGCGCTGTGATTGGCCAAACGTGTAAGACTTCATAGTGGACTAGTTTGTCTGCGGATTATAGTGGTTACAGGGCTCATTTAAGCAAATACAAGACACAGTCAACAATAACAACAGACTTAGAAAAAATCTGGGAGGAAGACATGAGTAGCGTGAGTTTGATCGTCGATATATAAAGAACTAGGCATTTGCGACAGATAACATTTTACAGAAATACTACAAAACACTTGCTTTACTCTGGAAATATATTATTATAATAGATTTCCCATAATGGATGAAACTGTAATAATACCCTTTTTTCTATATACCCTTTACATTGTATAAAAGGGTACAGAACCTAACAAACCTACCTAACCTAACCTAGTAGTTCCCAGGTCACAACCCCTAGCCGTGCCCAAGCCACCAGACCCCCTTCCCAGGTCACAAACCTTCCCAGGTTGCAACCCCCCTGACCCCCTTCCCAGGTTGCAACCCCCCTGACCCCCTTCCCAGGTCACAACCCCCAGCCAAGGTTCTACCTGCAAATATATAAAAAATATAAATGCTAAAAACATAAAAACGTATTTTAATATAAACATATTCATCAATTTCTAAGGGTTTGCAGTGATATTGTAGGGGATTTCGGTAATTTTCAAGGGGATTTCAGTATTTACTTGAGGATTCCAGTAATTCGAGGTACTGTGTGGATAGGGCCGTTGATACTATATCACAGAAGTCGACTACATTTTGACCTTAGGAATGAAAAAATAGAAATGGAAATTCAATAAAACTTTGTTCTGTTACAAATGCAGAATGGTGGACGTGGTTTGCCTCTGTACCATAGAAAATGTGATTGGGAGCCTTTGTTTATCAGCGGCCAGTTCCTTCAGCGTTCATAAAAAATGGACGTCAACTAACCTAAACTTCACCCCCTATCCTAACCTACAAGCCGTGTCCTTACCTGCTTACCTAACAGGGACGAGGTGTTTGTGGTATATTAATATGCAATTTGAACAGTTTTGATGACGATAATTGTTGGAAAACCGTTTTTTTTTAAATTGAAAAATTGATGACATAAAACTTGTTTATCAAACTACTGCCTAACCGTAGGTGCCTGTGCATACCTGCGGGAAGGGGAGTTAAGTGGTAAAATTATATTATATATCTAATGTAGAAAGCAAGAGGTGTTCTTGGTGTATTTGTAGGTACCTGTATTTTGACCTAATCTTAAGAAAGTGTTTGGCAGAAACTGCTTATTTCCTAACCTGGTTCCCTTTTGAAATTTGTTTATTCAGACTTATTTCATAGTTTAAGGATTGTGACTGAGCCCCAATAAAACAATAATACTTTGGTGTTGCTTTGAAATATATCTTTTTTTGTTTGGAGCCTTTGTATGTCAGCGGCCAGTTCCTCCCTTGTGGATTAAAAGTGGACATCAACTAACATCATCTTTCCCCCTAACCTAACCTGCAGGCTGTGTCTTTACCTACTTACCAAAGGGGGGCTAACGCCCCCTGCAACCCCCCTTACACTGCTGTATTCTAAGTTAACTGTAATCATACATGCAGGTGGCTGCTATCATACATACACTCCTTTTGTGTTTCAACAAATTTTTCTATTTAAAAATCATTTGAAAGATAATTAGTTTTTATACATAAAACAAACCTGAGACCTTTAATAGGAGTATGACTTCAGTGAAGCTGGAATGGCCGTTAAGCTTTTTAATGAGGTAAACATAGCTAGCTGTCGATTGGTAGGTAGGTCCCATGCACATGACAGGTAGCCCTATCTTCACTTTGATTTCAGCCACCGTTCTGTATACCCGTCCTTGCAACTGAGGTGCAGAATTCACAAAAATGACTACTGGACCTTCAGATATGATGCCTGCCCAGAAGTCACCGAAGCTCAGGACGACCGATAAGTCTAACTCTGGAGTTGAAATCTGGTTCTTCTGCATGGTTTCATGGTAGAAACATTGCTGTGCCAAAACCTTTCTCCTCGGAAGCTGTCGAGATACAAAGTACAAGGGCTCACACCCTTGCTACCAGTCTTGTAAGAAATGATTCACAAATAGTGTTGGTCAGGATGCAGAGCCTTGCTCTCGTTCTTCTCCTTCCAGGGGTGTTCCCCTGGCGCTATAGTGACTCCTCTCCATGTGCACAAACTGCTAGGTGACCATGATTCTCACAAGCTGGCCTGGCCCCATGCTCGTGCTTGAGGAAGGCTCGTTGTAGTTGTCAGTCTCCACGGTACAAATCTCCACTGAAGTGAGCTGAATGATCTTCACGAGACTACACTTCACGGGTCCATGCTCCACAAGACTACGATCCAAGAGCACTGGTTCGAGAACAGTTATCCAAACCTTAAGGTTCCCCAAAGCAACGTTTGTGATCGTCTTAATGCTCGTCTCCATGCGCGCAACCGTACTGTCTAACGAAGGATAGCCGTGTGATTGTACCGTTCTGTCCGTATTGTTAGGCAAGTGTCCTAGGGAAGGAAGGATTCCTTAATTAAAGGTTCAGATGATGTCATGAAAGAAGTCAAGGATGACTGATCGACAGTTGTGTAACCGTTTCGCTCGCTTTAGGAGAGAGTGTGTGGTTTTGAGGGCTTTCTCCTTTGGGAAGAAATACCAATGCTTTCTTGCTTTGTTCGTTAGGTGAGAGGATACGTACCCAGGGGTACTGTATTCCTTTCCTCGAATAGTTGGATTGGCACATGGTGTGGGAGAGCTCATGCTCTCATTACCTGTGATCGGTTCTTATGAGAACGGGCACATGAACTATAGGTAAGGAATAAAGGGTACCGCCTTTCCTTTCCAGACGTTCGATTTCACACACTACTTTGGAGAGTAGAAAGTACGATACTTTCTCTACGAGGGAAGGTCCGAAGCACAGGTTGACCAGTCGAGCTGAATCTCACGAGAGACTGACCGATCCCTCTGCTGACGGAGGAAAGTAGCGCATGACTAGGAACATCAGGGTGGATGGTAACATTGTTCTCTGAAACTTCCCTTGTCATGGAGGAACTCATTTTACACAGGCTCTCAAACCAAAGATTGCTCCTGATTCATTTAAGAATGACTGGTAAGCAGCCAACAATTTCTTTTCCTTTTGGAAGTTATTGTGGAACAGGAAAATAAAGCTTGGTGGTTGATTTATTTTTCCTCTCCAGGAGAGTTCCACTAGAACTCTCCTCCAGGGATCCTGCCGTTCTTAGACAATTCCAAGGAGGATGGAGCACACCTGGAGTACATGAACGCCTCAGAAAAGATATTTACGAAAGTGAAACACCTGCTTCCAACCTGTTGGAAGTCCAAGCAATGCTTTTGCTATCTTCCCGAGTGTTTCTTATTCACCGAGTAGCATTGAAGAATAACAACTCCACCCTTGTGTCCTATGTCTACTAGCAAAGAGTTTCTATTTCCCAGACCCTTAACAATTGGGCAAGCAGGTACGCACCAGGCCAGTCAGAATAATGTGACAGAGTTGTACGTAAGATCCATTCCAACTAGATGAATGATCTAGCAGACACGTTTAATCACTAGGAGCACAGAGTAGGATTGGTAACTTTTCACTTTCGTATGTGACAGAAAGGTTCCTGACTCATCAGATACAATATTGCCATCAAAGGACCCATTTGTGTCCCATTTGATCCAAAACTCGAGTTCTAAAATATCATCTTGTAAGTTGCTGAAGCATTCCAGGGCCAGCATCAGCATTTGGGTCACCATTCAACACACAAGTTCCTTTAAATACCTTAGCTTTTTGGCCATCTTTCCTTGTTTGCTTACTCAACAATTATGTAGTTGATTTCAGTTTCAGGATACCTTGACAGCTCTCAAGGGCCAAGCACTGGGTGGCATCCAATTTGTCTGATGCTTCTCCTTTGTGAATGGCATTGTAGTAGGGATACTTTGCCAGGCAGTCTCTCTGCATTGAATTGTGGTTCTCTTCATCTTCTTTTGCCCAGGAAGCCCTCCACACACACTGCAGTAAAGGCTATCACTTAACTTTTAGCAAGACCTCAGACTGAAGAGCTCGGATCTTTAACCCTTCGGAAAATCAGATTGGGCTCAGGAGTAGCCTCAAAGGCTTTTCCCAATCTAGGAACTCAAGCCTCTCAGTTATGTCACACGAGTCCTCTGGACTCTCAAGGGTACCCTTCTGTACCATTGACTTGGCATCAGATAGGATTTGATTCTTAGACTACTTATGAGCCTCAGCTTCGACATTACGATGAGCGTACACATGACATTTCATGTCATGAGTCATTCTTATCAAAGCCTTCCCCTCCCTTGTACTAAGATTATGACCAAGAGCCATTTTCTACTAAAGCATAGCACAGTTTTAATCTCAAACCAGCAGTCCAGAATGACTTTCCTCTATTCTGTAAGGACACGGTGATGTTCCTTAGAGATCTCGGGTCCCCTTGCAGAACACCAAAGGGTATAGATGAAGATATCCAAGAACATTGCTTCCTCTTACAAATTTCAGGAAGTACCATCCTGGTTCAAGCGCATAAAGTTGAGTATATCAGATCTACCCTAACTTTCAGTAAGAACCTGTCAGTGGTACAAGTTCTTGAGGTAGGAATCTGGCACAACAGACAACTTTTGCTGCCCATTACCCACAGTAGGTTACCTACAAGTCCCAGGATAAGCTTATCCCTGTTCATGCTGTAGCAACTCAAGAAATTGTTTTGGAAACTTGGCTCCCTTACGGGAGAAGTAGCATCTTGTCTAAGATAACGGTTACGACATAAGTCTAGAATGAAGGATAGAAGGTTTGACTGATCTCTTCCGAAAAGTGAAATAGTTGGTTTGTTATGTGTTAGATTTAACGCTTGTTGCAGGCAAGCCTCACGTTGGAGGAAATTTTCTTTACATGCAATTTCATTTCAAAGTATCTCCTCCGTCCCCTCTGAAGAAGAGGGGGGGGGGGTGATTGATGAAATGTATGCATCCTGTTTTTCATAATGTCCATACATTCAGACTCATTATCCTTACAGATATAGGTTTTTCCATGACCACCTACCAGTCTCCTAGTGGTCATCATATGCCAGGTATTCCATTCCAGACTGCATCTCCAATTCCGGGAAGAAATATTTCTTCCAAGTGCAGACCAGACTCTATCAGCTTACTCATCCCTATGATGGACAGATTAGGGGTTATTGGAGTCGTTTCCTTTGCTCCCGTATCAGACCAGGGAAAGACATATTCCAGGGAAGATGAACGAACTACAGTAGTTCAGTCAAAGTGGGACTACTTCTCACTAATAAGCAAGTCTTCCTATTTTAAAGGAAAAAAGGTTTTGTATATCCGTAGGAACAAATAAATTTTTTAAAAAGTATCCATTCTTATTATTCCTAGCCATACAAACCTGAGTCCTTTAAAGTTAAACTTTCCCACCTCAACCGCCCCTGTCAGTCCTGACCCAAAGGAACAAAGTGAAAAGTCTTTTTGACAGGATAATGGGGGTACTCGTCCGTACTCGCTACCTCGTTAATAGATTTTGGGGCTGCTTCATTTTTGCTGAATGTATTCCCTATTTTAAAGAACTCCAGGTTTGTCTATAGGGAAACAATACAAGTTTCAAAATTTGTTATTTTGTGCAAGACTGATTTTGACCAGGATCTTTTACAAGCTTCAGTTGTGCTACTTCTCGTTGTCTGTTTCAGTTGATTGGTAGGCTGATTATACAGTATAATATTTCTTTAAAGAAACAAAATCCTTCATTTCACTGGTATTGATTCTTGATGGGATATTTAGACAGGTTTTATTTTTTCCCTTTAGATCTTATCATGAATATTTGTTGCTGGTACATCTGTAATATGTGTCTTCTTTTTTCCCGTAACTGTTGTGGTAACACCTTAGCAACTTAGTGTCTTAATTGGGGGTAGAAATGGTAAAACTAGAATCAATGTAAATAATGCCTAATAAAATCATGGATGAAAAGAAATTTATTTTTAATTATTTGTTACAATTAGGTAAAACGATAGTTATACAGTTATATAGATAGTACAGCAATATTTAAGTAGAGAAACTATATATATTGTAAAACCTTCATTATGGAATTTCTAAATATTTCATTGTTGAATAGTTTTTATCGTTTAATAATGATAACCTGCTTCATTTTCAGGTGCTTTTGGTGTTATTAATGTTACAGAATAGTACTGTAACTTGAAAATAAGAGAACTACATATTACTGTTCTGCAGCTTACAGCAAAGTCATTCTTGGCTCACTCACTACATAATGGCATCAGGAAAACAAGGCCTATTTGTTGTTGTATGGGAGTGGGAAAACAAGCAGGTAAGTTTTTATTATTATTATTATTATTATTATTATTATTATTATTATTATTATTATTATTATTATTATTATTATTATTACTAGCCAAGCTACAACCCTAGATGGAAAAGCAAGATGCTAGCCTGTCTGCCATATTGTGTCTATATAGAAAATTAATATATTTAGAATACGGAGGAGTGTAATATTAATATCTGCGGACATATGCTTACTTTCCTCTTGCTAAGGGTAGAAGAGACTCTTTAGCTATGGTAAGCAGCTCTTCTAGGAGAAGGACACTCCAAAATCAAACCATTGTTCTCTAGTCTTGGGTAGTGCCATAGCCTCTGTACCATGGTCTTCCACTGTCTTGGGTTAGAGTTCTCTTGCTTGAGGGTACACTCTGGCACACTATTCTATCTAATTTCTCTTCCTCATGTTTTTTTTAAAGTTTTTATAGTTTATAAAGAAAGTATTTATTCTAATGTTGTTACTGTTCTTAA
Source organism: Palaemon carinicauda (assembly GCF_036898095.1). Lineage (NCBI taxonomy): Eukaryota > Metazoa > Arthropoda > Malacostraca > Decapoda > Palaemonidae > Palaemon > Palaemon carinicauda. The sequence continues at coordinate 138,261,389 of NC_090734.1, forward strand.
GATATTTTGTTTTTCCTTGTTTCCTTTCCTCACTGGGCTATTTTCCCTGTTGGGGCCCCTGGGCTTATAGCATCCTGCTTCTCCAACTAGGGTTGTAGCTTAGCAATTAATAATAATAAAAAAACGAAATATTTCATGAATTTATAGTGTAATAATAACCTGTCAGTTGACACGAGCTTATATTAAAACCAAACATATTTTATGAAAGTCTCTACAGTACTGGCTGTCAGCAGACATAGAACTGAATCTCGGTGGCCTATTTATGATGTTGAAAGAGGTATAAAGATATATAATATCTTCTGTTCCTATTTGTTCCTACAGGGATACAAACCCTCGTAATTTGGTAGCAATATGATTTCAGCGAAGCAGGAAACTCTGCTGCTTAAAAATTATGAGGTGTCGTTAGTTATTGGCTGGTGGCCGGGAATCCAATCCCTCCAGTGATTACACCAGGAAGCCATTAACTTCAACTGCCGAGCAGAACGGACTTACTCACCATTTCCCTTCGTCACCTTCACAGAACCGGGGGTGGTGGGTGTTTGGACATGCATCACTGAATGGATCTGACATGAGTTACCACCCTTTATTGACAATAGGTTCATTGTTTTCAAATAACTTCATCACTGTCATCCTCCAAGTACCTATGACCCTCATCTGAGCTATTTGACAGGTACTCAGACCCTGACTCAGGAGCACTATTATCATCCATAGCACTGAAAAGAAAAACTGTGAAATAGCAAAAAAATAAAAGCTGTTTACAATTCGAATTCACAATGTTTAGTCACAAAGCTATGATAATCCTTCACGAATGATTACCTAAGACACACTGGCTGAATATTCATGGTAGCCCTCCCCATTACTCATATGAAGATGACATGACAACATCCTTCTGACACTTACTGGCAGAAATGAATAGTGCTTGGAGCTTCAGCAACTCTAGTAAACAATACAATGTCTTAAACCCCTCCCAATGTATAAAAATGCTTTGTTTTGTCAGAGACGGAAAATATGTAAGAGACTATTCTTTTTCTTACTAGATGGTAAAACACGTAGACAGATATGTAGCAGTGTTGAAGCAGTGAACAGTATTAGGAAACATAAGAATCACTGTACTTTCAGTCTCAGCTCATCCTGCTTTCCCAAAACATCTTCACAGGCTTGCAACAAGCAAGTCTTGATTGATTCTTCTCTAATCATATATGGCATTTTATTTTTTTGCTTTTTGAATTCCTACCAGAAAGGATGTCTTTAATAAGCAATTATCTTCAACAACCATTACTTTTAAAGCACCTGGTTTTGCATATTTTTGCATATTGGAAAATTAGAATAATCAAGTTGTTTCTTCTGAGTTTTGAAGGTTTTATGGCATCATTAGATAAACTCTCATAGAACACAATACAAAGAGGCCATGGATCCAGCTCACTACCAGGTTCTTGAATAAATCCAAGTTTCCAGTTTCGAATCATATTTTCTTGATACTTTGAGTTTTTTCTTCTCGCCTCCAGTTCGAATGGCCTTTCTAATGGTGCCTGATAAGGACTCTGGATGCTCTGATTCATTGATCAGCTCACAGTTAAGGGAAGTACTGTACTGTATTACTATTATCATTAGTTATTCTATATTTTATTATACTAAAGAAATGCAAAATATTTACTCACTTTTTCTCATTCATTATGGGTTTATGTACTATTTTATTTGAATCTGAACTCGAAAAAGAATTGGAAACTTGAGGCAACTTTTGCGCATTGTGTTTGATAAGCCTCTCTTGTAAATTATACAGATTCACAAAAAGATTTGTTAAACTATCAACAGAAACCTATGGGAAAGCACTAAAACTACAAAAATAGGAATTGGCCCAAATTACTATTATTACTAGCTAAGCTACAACCTTAGTTGGAAAAGCAAGGTACTATAAGCCTAAGACCCCCAACAGGGATAAATAGCTCGGTGAGGAAAGGAAATAAAGAAATAAACTACAAGAGAAGTAATGAATAATTAATATATGATATTTTAAGATCAGTAACAGATCAGTCCACAACCTGGTCATAGCTGGAATAAAACTTCTAGAATACTATGTAGTATTGAGCCTTATGATGGAGAAGGCATGAGTATTAGAATTGATTGCATACTGAATATTACAAGGATGGTTATGTCTGGGAAGATGTGAATGCGAAGAATGGTCAGAGTTATGATATACAGTATCTTATACAATATACATCAAGAACTAACTGAACGACAGTGCCAGAGATTAATATCCAAATCAGGAATAAGAAATTATCAGACCACAAGTTCTTGTCCAACAAATTAAGATGAGAATCAGCAGCTGATGACCAGACAGGTGAACAATACTCAAAACAAAGCAGAATGAAAGAATTAAAATATTCCTTCAGAGTAGATTGATCTTTTTTTACTTTATTGAAGTGCCGTGCCGTGGACATTAGCGGGCAGTCGCCTCCGCCTCTCCCTATCTCAAAACCATTTGTATCACTTGATTTGGTGTATAATTACTGTCTAAACCCACCACAATACTGTCCGTGTACTTTATCCTCTGCCTCCCCCTCGATATCCTCCCCTCTATCCTCCCAGTGAGATGTAATTGCTCTATTTCTCTCTTCTTATGATGTACCCAACAAAACGCAGTTGTCTCTTCATTATTTCCTTTACCATTGCTCTCTGCACTCCAAGTCTTGCCATTACCTCCTCATTTGTTACTCTGTCCCTCCAAGATATTCTGAGCAGCCTCCTGTGAAACCACATCTCTGCTGCATTTAGCTTGTTTCCCAGCTCTTTTGTTATTGTCGAGCTCTCTGATCCATACATAAGGGTAGACCATACAAATGTTCTTAAAGCTCTGATTCTTGTTTGCACACCAATCTATTGATCTCCACATTTACCAAAATTTGTGACACGCTTTTGGATCGTGCAACAACTAAACACACTTTCCTTCACTGTTGCCTGGCTCCTACTGAAGCAGGGACGGCAACTAAGTGTTCAATACGGTTATGAAATGTATACAACATATTGTTTTATTTGACATGCATTTTATGTAGGCCTGCAATACATAAGAAAAAATTTACATTTGAAATTCAGTTTATTGTAATTGATAATGATGTTGTTTCCCTTCTAGAAGCTGGATTCAAATTTTTAATGCTAAATGGGCAACACTGGGCTCTCTCCTCTGTGCAATTTGTATTGGCATTGCCTGAAACGGGATACTATTGTACTATATATGAAAATTTAAAATAAAAGTACATGATGAGCATGGTCAAAAGCAGTACCGATGTCAAGGCCAATCATACAAACATCTTTACCTGAATTTAATTTCTGTACAACACAGCAAATTATAAAATAAGAATCACAAGCACCCAGGCAGATTATTATTATTCTCAGCAAATTATAAAATAAGAATCACAAGCACCCAGGCAGATTATTATTATTCTCAACAGGCATTCAGAATTTTTGTCATCGGACATTTATATTTTTATTTTTTTATTTAACTGTCCTATAGTGCTTATATGTGTAATTAAATTTAATGACTGGTACAATATGGGAACTGAAAGGATTCTACAGAATGATAAGGAGAGGTAAATATTGTTTATGTTTCAGAGGAGATGGCGGCCATATCCACCCGAGGTAACTCAACAATTAGAAAGAGCCCACAGCAAACGTCTGAGAACTGTGTTCCTTGGTGATTCAGATCCAATTCTGAAGAACTATAATGTTAATATTTCTTTGATGCAGCAAGTTTGTGAGGAGACAGGTAAGTTGTACCATAAGTGTCTTTTAAAGTTTGTTTTAGGTTGCAAATAAGGCTTTTGGACTGGGTAAAATTAAAGCAAGGCATTTCAGTGAATTATTAAACAATTTTGAATGCAGATTCAAATGTTTTTCATCTGATTGCTTCCTAGAACAACACCTGGGCCCAATTATTTTATTGTGTTTTTTCTTTAATAGTGTAATTTTAAATATTTAACTTAGCCGGTGAATATATAATAGCTGCAACTCTGTTGCTCGACAGACACATACAATAAAAACTCGCCAGCGATCACTATACAGGTTGCGGGTGTGCCCACCAGCGCCAACTGTCGGCCAGATACCACTCTCGATGTAAACAAAGACTCAATTTCTTCTCTGTCGACGTGTCGACAAGACGTACTTTTACTCGCTGTAGAACCTGGAGTTTTCTCAACATATTTGGTGAAGTACTTCATTTTGGTTTGAGCTTTCGCAGTGCAGGTGTTTTATCTTCATCTTAAATCTTGAACTCGTTCAGGATAGATTTAAATTTTTGATGACAAAGAGAGTATGGACTTTCTTTGACTTTTAAATGGCCGACCCTTCCCTTAGACGGAAGTGTGTTTAGGCTTTTAGCAATTATCTTATCACGTTATAAATTAATTATAGATTTTCCTCTATATATTTTATATCTCACTGCCTTTATTAGGCCTCTTCGATTAACTTTCCATTTATAATAAACATAAAAAATAAATTTTAATGTTTTGTTTATATGCGACCTTTCCTGAGAGTAGGCGGTCCTAACTTGGAAACCGAAGTTATACAACGTTGAGCCCTTTCAATCGTAAATAGCTTTTAAAGAGCTAATGATTTAAAACTTTTTAAATGAATATTTTTAATAAATATTTTATGAAAGATTTTCTTTGAATAGTCTTCGTACTGTTTTCAAAGATGAACTAACGTTTAGTTTATTTATGCTACGCAGTTTGCGCTCTATCGTTACGATAGAGAGAGAGAGTATCACGGTTTCACTTTACAGAAAGAGTAAATCGATTCTGACGTTTTGTTCATTCTTCTTTCAAAGCTTAAATGTTTTAAATTCTATTTTAAAGGAACTTTTTAATTGAAAAACCTTTCAGTTTTTTCCTTTGGTCAAATAACATGTTTTTTTGACGAAACGTAATTGGGCTCTTCTCTTAGGTGCGAAATCAAGAGGGAGAGAGAGAGAGAAATAGAGACGGAGGGAGAGAGAGGAGAGAAAACGTTCCGTTCAAGCGGGTAACGTTGTTCTCGAGTTACTCTCGTCCCTAGTCTCTGTACGGGGAGAAAGGATAAAACGTTTTTAGTTTTATTCTCGTCCCCAGGCAATGTACGGTGAAAGATTGAAAACGTAGTTTTGAATGAACTAGTGTTTAGTCTCTTCCCCAACCACTGAATTTTTTTTATCTTAGATGTTTACTGTTTTTTTGCTGGTATTAATGTGCTTGCATTATACGACTGATTTCGCATTTACTACCTTTTGATGAGGGTAGAATTGCGTGCTTCAGGTAGAAATCAGTAAAAGTTTCGATTTCAGTGAAATAAGTGCAAAACAGAAAATCGTAGTGATAAAGTGATATTGCGCAAAGTGTTACAGTGTTGCGTCCGAGGGTTCGTCTGTTCGTGCCTGTCGTTCACCTAGTCCGGGACCTCTTGCAAGCTCCCAAGCCCAGGGGAGAAGTAATGTCGTACGACTTATGGGTTCGAGAGGCCTTGATCAGCGAACAAACGTTTCCCTCTATGGTATCGGGTGTATCTTACCAAGATCTCCCCTACCATAAGGCGAGAGAGACATTTTTCTCCTCGTCATCCGAAGGCTTTTCGCATAAGAAACCTGAAACAAGGTTTCGAGGCCCTTAAGCGAAAGTCAGTCCTTTCAGGACAGGTCTAGCGTCCTGGTTGTAGCCATTAGGACAGCTCTGACCCTATGCAGTCATCGGAAAACTGCTCGCCGCCTAACAAAAGCGTAACACAGACTCCGAGAGTCTTTTTGTTGGCAAGGTGTTGCGGTCACAGACGTTACCCTCGTCTCTTACCGCAACCATTTCCGTTGATCCTAAATGGGTTGTACGGCAAGACATGCAGAATAAGCTTGCCTCCCTTTTGGAAGACTATTCTACCGATTAGTCCGTTGAGCCTAGCCGTTTATCTCATCGAGATCCTGGCTTTCAGCCAACCTAACGTTCCTTTGTGCGTCCTGTTGACGTTGGCGTAGCTAAGTCACGTCAGTCAGGTTGTTTAGAACCACACTCGATGCGGTCTCGTGTGGATTTTCAGCCACATTTGGACGTTAGGCCACTTGCTGATGCTCCTGTTGACGTTCAGGACGTTCGCTAACAATCGGAGTTGACTTGTTTTGACGCTGTGCGTCAACCTCCGCATTCTAGAGTTGTTTTAACTGCTCAGTCTAGGCGGTCAAAGCAGTCTCGAGTGGACGCTGTGCGTCCTCACGCACCTGTTGTTGTTGACAGTTCACAGACTGTCAAGCAGTTACATGACGTTGCGTCCTGGTCCGCTACTAATGCACCAGTGCGTGTGGACTCTGCTTGTAAAGCATTGCCACCACGGTAGGTCTCTCCCTTGCTTGAGACTCGGCTATTATCGGACAAGGTTCCTTTAGATGAGGAAGTTGCTGTTCCCCCTCCTACTGATATTCCCTTGAGGACTCTGTCAGACGGAGAGGAGCCTAAAGCTGCTTAGCCCTCTATGGACTTTAAATAAATCATGCTGATTTTTAAGGATCTTTGTCCGGATCTTTTTGTAACTGCTGCTCCTCGTTCGCCTAAACGTCAGAGCTTACACTAGGCCTAGCTACTTCGAAGCCGTTGTTTTATAAGCTAGTGCTCTCTCGTTCTCCTAGAGAGCTTTACGTTTGCTAGGCGACTGGTTTATCACCAGGAGGAGTTTGGGGGATACAGCCTTTGCTTTCCCTTCTTTTAAACTGGCTTATAGAGCGAGAGTCTGATATGACACGAGAGAAGTTCTCGGCTTGGGAGTTCCTGCCTCTGCCCAGATAGACTTCTCAAATCTCGTAGACTCTCCCTGGCGCCTGGCCAGGAGACGCTCCAAGATTTTACAGATCAACTTCACAGCTGTTTTCGAGCCTTTGAAGTTTTGCTGTACAATTATGTCATGCATAAACAAGGCTTTCAGGGATGGCTCCAATGATCTGACAGCCACGTTCTCTGCAGGGACAAGTCCCTCAGGGATGGCTCCATGTTTTGGCAGCCATGTTCACTGCAGGAGTACGTAAGAGGCAAGTGCGCTCAATGTATTCATTGTCGAGACAAACTTCACGATGAAGTCTACCAGGCTGTCTTGACAGCATTTATGGAAGGCGACTGGATGGTCTCTCTCGACCTTCAGGAGGCATACTTCCACATTCCTATACACCCGGATTCCCAACCGTTTCTGAGGTTTGTTTACAGGAATGTGGGGTACCAGTTTCGAGCTATCGGAGATCAGAGCCTCCCTGTACTTGGACGACTGGCTTCTCAGAGCCTCTTCCAGTCATCGCTGTCTGAAGGATCTCAATTGGACTCTAGATCTGACCAAGGAATTGGGACTCCTAGTCAATTTGGAAAAGTCACAGCTGGTCCCATCCCAAACTATTCTGTATTTAGGGATGGAGATTCACAGTCAAGTTTTTCGTGCTTTTCCGTCGGCCCCCAGAATAGATCAAGCCCTGCCCTCCATCCAGAAGATGCTGAAGAAAGAACGCTGCTCAGTCAGGCTGTGGATGAGTCTGGTAGGGACGCTGTCATCCCTGGAGCAAATTGTCTCGCTAGGAAGGCTACACCTCCGTCCTCTTCAATTCCATCTGGCTTTTCACTGGAAAAAGGACAAGACGCTAGAGGCGGTCTCGATCCCGATTTCCGAAAAGATAAAGTCTTGTCTGACTTGGTGGAAGGACAATATCAGCCTACAAGAGGGTCTTCCCCTGGCAGTTCAGATACCCAACCACGTTCTCTTCTCGGACGCATCGGACTTGGGCTGGGGCGCGACGCTGGACGGTCGGGAATGCTCAGGTCTGTGGAACTCGAGTCAGAGGAGCATGCATATCAACAGCAAGGAGCTTTTGGCGGTTCATCTGGCCTTGATAAGCTTCGAGAATCTCCTTCGAGGCAAGGTGGTGGAGGTAAACTCGGACAACACCACGGCCTTGGCGTACATTTCCAAACAGGGAGGTACCCACTCACTGACTTTGTACGAGATCGCAGGGACCTGCTCATCTGGTCAAAAGATCGAGGCATCTCCCTAGTAACGAGGTTCATCCAGGGCGACTTGAACGTCCTAGCAGATTGTCTCAGTCGGAAAGGTCAAGTAATTCCAAACGAATGGACCCTCCACAAGGATGTGTGCAAGAGACTTTGGACGAATTGGGGTCAACCCACCATAGATCTCTTTGCAACCTCGCTGACCGAGAGGCTTCCAATCTATTGCTCTCCAGTCCCGGACCCAGCAGCAATACATATAGATGCCTTCCTCCTAGATTGGTCACATCTAGATCTTTACGCATTCCCACCATTCAAGATTGTCAACAAGGTACTGCAGAATTCGCCTCTCACGAAGGGACAAGGTTGACGTTAGTTGCTCCCCTCTGGCCCGCGAGAGAATGGTTCACCGAGGTACTTCGATGGCTAGTAGACGTTCCCAGAAGTCTTCCTCTAAGAGTAGACCTTCTACGTCAACCACACGTAAAGAAGGTACACCAAAGCCTCCACGCTCTTCGTCTGACTGCCTTCAGACTATCGAAAGACTCTCGAGAGCTAGAGGCTTTTCGAAGGAGGCAGCCAGTGCGATTGCTAGAGCAAGGAGAGCGTCTACCATTAGAGTCTACCAATCGAAGTGGGAAGTCTTCCGAGACTGGTGCAAGTCAGTTTCCGTATCCTCGACCAGTACCTCTGTAGCCCAAATAGCTGATTTTCTCTTATACCTGAGAAAAGTACGATCCCTTTCAGCTCCTACTATCAAGGGCTACAGAAGCATGTTGGCCTCGGTCTTCCGGCATAGAGGCTTAGATCTTTCCAACAATAAAGATCTGCAAGACCTCCTTAAGTCTTTCGAGACCTCTAAGGAGCGTCGTTTGGCTACTCCTGGGTGGAATTTAGACGTGGTCCTAAGATTCCTCATGTCAGACAGGTTTGAGCCTTTACAGTCAGCCTCCCTGAAAGATCTCACTCTTAAGACACTTTTCCTGGTATGCTTAGCCTCGGCTAAAAGAGTCAGTGAGCTTCATGCCTTCAGCAAGAACATCGGGTTTTCGTCAGAAAAAGCTACTTGTTCTCTGCAACTTGGTTTCCTAGCCAAAAATGAGCTACCTTCTCGTCCTTGGCCTAAATCTTTCGATATTCCTAGCTTATCGGAGATCGTAGGCAATGAACTAGAAAGAGTCTTATGCACTGTTAGAGCTCTTAAGTTCTACTTAGCTCGTACTAAACCTTTACGAGGCCAATCTGAAACGTTATGGTGTTCGGTTAAGAAACCATCCTTGCCTATGTCAAAGAATGCTTTGTCATATTTTATCAGATTGTTAATACGAGAAGCTCATTCACACTTGAGTGAGGAAGACCGATCTTTGCTTAAGGTTAAGCCGCACGAGGTTAGAGCTGTAGCAACTTCCGTGGCCTTTAAGCAAAATAGATCTCTGCAAAGTATCATGGACGCAACCTATTGGAGAAGCAAGTCAGTGTTCGCGTCATTTTACTTGAAAGATGTCCAGTCTCTTTACGAGAACTGCTACACACTGGGACCATTCGTAGTAGCGAGTGCAGTAGTGGGTGAGGGCTCAACCACTACAATTCCCTAATTCCATACCCTTTTAATCTGTCTCTTGAAATGTTTTAATGTTATTTTTATGGGTTGTCCGGAAGGCTAAGAAGCCTTTCGCATCCTGGTTGATTTGGCGGGTGGTCAAAGTCATTTCTTGAGAGCGCCCAGATTAGGGGTTTGATGAGGTCCTGTTGTATGGGTTGCAGCCCTTGATACTTCAGCTCCTGGGGGTCTGTCAGCATCCTAAGAGGATCGCTGGGCTCCGTAAGGAAGACGTACTTACAAGGCAGAGTAATCGTCTAAGTCGACTTCCTTACCAGGTACCTATTTATTTTGGTTTTGTTATATTGATAACTGCCAAAATGAAATAAAAAACTCTTAGCTTATACGATGTAAACATATTTAACTCTGGTCTCTACCCACCTCCTTGGGTGTGAATCAGCTATTATATATTCACCGGCTAAGTTAAATATTTAAAAATGATATTTTAATTATAAAATAAATTTTTGAATATACTTACCCGGTGAATATATAAATTAAACGACCCTCCCTTCCTCCCCAATAGAGACGCAGTGGGATGAGAAGAAATTGAGTCTTTGTTTACATCGAGAGTGGTGTCTGGCCGACAGTTGGCGCTGGTGGGCATACCCGCAACCTGTATAGTGATCGCTGGCGAGTTTTTATTGTATGTGTCTGTCGAGCAACAGAGTTGCAGCTATTATATATTCACCGGGTAAGTATATTCAAAAATTTATTTTATAATTAAAATATCATTTTTTTCAGGGGAAGTTGTTGCTGTAAGGAGGAATTTTTATCCACAAAGTTCTCCTGCTGGCCAGGGGGCTGTATGGCAATGGGCAGGAGATAATACTGGTGACTGGCATGTTTATGATATGTGTGTCCAGTGCATCATTGAGTCGGAGTGGGCCACAGTAAGTCAGGATTCATAACATTTGTTAAGTGTTGATATCATTTAATATTGAAATATTTGCTGTATACTGCTCACAAAACTAGTTCACATAGAGTTGTACTGTCTTGGATACTTGGATAATTAAAACTTATTTGATTTATATTTCATCTAAAGTTTTCATATACAGGATCAGTCTTATTCTTGAATATATTGGATATATGTGGGAACATTATAGTATATTGTCATTTCAATGGATTTTGCCTGTTACTTATCCTTTCCCTTTGGTCTCTTTCCGCCTAATTGTCCAGCTTAATTAGCTTTGCCTTGATCCATGTTTTACTTATCATTGATGAACAAATCATATAGTTGAGCCCAAAAAGAGTTCTAAGATGTGACTCAATGGTCTTGTTTAACTAATTTATTTTCAAATGACTCCTTTTACTTTGCAGGGTGCACGCACCGTTGACATGAGCAAGACATTTCCTCTTTGCCCATACATCATTGATTTTTGTAATTTAACGCAGGTATGTTTTATAATGTCTGACTGACGTAGGTTAGACTGTTGCAATCTTGTTGAAATCCTAATAGACTCTTATGTTGAGTTAAATCCCTCAGATGGGTTTGCCTTAAGGGATACCTAATCAATATATTATTAACACTTTGTGTACTGAAAGGATTTACCAGTAGCATATCCCTCTTTCACTAATAAAAGTAAAGTGGCCTACCCTTAAAGACGGAAAAGTTCATGAAACGAACTAATAACAATTTATTCCTACGGGGATACATACTTGCTAGTCATTTATATGGGTAATTGCTAGTCATGTTTTCTACAACCAGCCAGTAAAAAAAATTGTTTGATTGCACCGTGCTCCGTTGCTAGGCAACCGCAGCGCATGTTCGCATTACCTCCTCCACACCACTGCTGGTCATGAAGTGAGGAGATTGTGCTCTCTCTTCCTTACTACAATCGAGCTTCTCGCATATTGAACTCGCTTACCCTTTTAGTGTTTAGTTCTTGTGACTTTTGTGTCTTTTCTTTATTCACAGTCACTTGCGTTACTATTCATTATCTGTGGGTTACGAATGAGTGATTTATATCTGGTAAATCACAGAATTTAGGTTCTTGCCCAGGATGTGATAGTGACCATTGTGGCATTCTCATGAGGCAGGCAAATGTAGATCCATGTCTTTTTTGTCCCTCTTGCCTAGACAAGAGATGTTTAAAGGAATCACCATGTAACTAAAGTAGGGAGCGGACATCATCCCAACTGGAGAGATAATATTTTCGTTGCAGAAACTTAACAAGATTTTTATCCTATGCATCCTCCCAACAGGAGTTAGAGACAAATTTCCTTCTCTGCGACAATAGCCTCCCTTTAATATTTTGTGTCGTGAATTCCATGACACTTTAATTACAATAGACGACACCCATAGTAATCTGAATAGTGCAAACTATATTTTTCATCATCTACAGTCATCATATGAAAAGGGGGATATGCTGTCTGTACACTATGGTTAAATGTTTTAGTAGAGTTATCCACCCATAGCGTATAAAAACTAGAAGTGTTACTTCCGTAGATGAGTAAAATGTTGGCAATATTCATTGGCTGAGATCTGAAATCTGATTGCTCTTGTTTTTCATATTTTTATATTATCTATAAATTTAAGCTTTTATAATGATAATTCAAAAAGAGAATATTACAATATGAAAAATATAAAATCATTTTGCCCTTAGAAACCGTGACATGAAGATGAGTCTGTGATATAGATTTACATGCATTATATTTATTAATGCCCGCTGTACCAAGGGAGCGATAGGTGAGCCTCGATGTAGCGAGGGATTACTGTACGGTATACAGTATACAAACATGTAGATAACAGACTGGGCAGGCTGTGTTGGGATGCTTTCATGGCTATGGACAAGAGGTGACTAGTATTTACAAACTACTTTGTTTGAACAAGAGCTAGGGTATGGGATGCTGATCAACAGATTAAATCATGTTGCCATATGCACCAATAAGGTCAATTTTCTGCCCCATGGTTCATAGGGACTGCGCATAGACGTCAGCTGTGAACCAGTGTCATAGGTCATATCTACATCAATAGATGTACACCATCAAATAAGGTTTGTCTTAACAGGTCTGCAAATGCCAGTTTACTGTAAAAGTCAATACAGTTCGTAAGTCTCAACCTTAAGATATCAGAGGTGTAATTTAGGTTTAGGCTCTTAATGTTGGTCAGGCTTCAAAGTAAGGCTGAACAGTGATACAGAGCTTAAAGTTTCATTAATTATTACAGTAATTATTTTCTTGTACTGCTTTCTTATTTTTTTTATTGAAGTCAGTGTAATAAAAAACTTCATTCTTAACCAATCTGTCAGCAAATAGTACATTACTGTAATTAGCACTGCAATGGACAGGGTATCAGAGGTATTCTCAGGTATAGTTCTTAAATACAACAGTTAGTTGGAAAGTGCCTGAGCATCAGGTTTAATGGGGAATGAAGTATTTTGATTAAAGTATCGCATCAGCAAGATTGCCCAAGTACTGTATGGTCATATGTCATGTTAAGCTTTCAATTTGTTCCAAAACTTGGTAGGTAACGAGAATGAACCTTTCTGAAATTTGGAAGTGAATAAACTTGAAGTATCACTTCAATAGAAGCCCAACTACTTGTAATTTACTAGTATAGTACTGTATGTAGGTTGACTAATGACAACACACATTATTTACAGAGAAATAGCCGCACGGGGTTTGTTCGAGGTATAAGAAGAATTCAACAAGCCGCTTACCCTGTTGGAAAACGTCCAACTACTCCCCAACAGCCACAGCAAGAGCCAAGTAAGTTTTTCTATCTTGGTGGGAAATTTTATTATGGAATTATGTTTTCACTTTTATCATCAAAATGTGTCATCAAACATGGATTTTGATAAATTTAGCGCTACATTAATGGGTTCTCTCACATTCTCTGTAATAATAATTTAGTTTTAACTCCTCAGCAGTTACTAGGACCGTCTAAAGTTATGACATTGTATTAGTGCATCAAGAATAATAAACTAATGCAAATAGAACATTTATATTAGTAATACTTGTAGTGCAGCCCCTAGGAAATACAGTAATCTATTACTTGACCAACAGTAATTTACAGCTGCATACATAAACAAATAGAAAATATTCTACCTGCAGATCATTTTGACCCAAAGACCAAACATTCTACAAGCATATAAATCAGAAAATGCTGACAAAATCCATATTTTTAAATATTTACCTTAGCCGGTGGATATATATGTAGCTAACGTCTCCGACGGTCGACTGATTCAAAAAACTCGCGAGCGATCGCCGTGGTGGTTGCTGGGTTTGACCTCTAGCGCCAACTGCCGGCCAGATACCGCATATATTTCCCCAGGAATTCAGTTCTTCTCTTTCGGTTGAAACGACAACATTGGTTCCGCTCGCGCTTAATCTCAAAGTTTTCAACTAATTAGTGAAGTACTTTTTTCATGGTTTTATGGCTTTCGCCGTGTTGGTTCATCTTCGATAAAACTCTTGAATAACTTTTTTGATTTTCTTTTGCTGAACTTGGCTTGATTTTTGGGACTTTTTAAAATTTTCTAAATGGCTGACCCTTCTCCTGTCTATCCTAAATGTTCAAAAGACTGTAATAAACGCCTTCCTAAAGCTTCCATCGATCCTCATTCTATTTGTATTAATTGCAGAGGCAAATCCTGTCAATTATGGGATCGATGTGAGGAATGTGTTGTTTTGTCAGAATTCGAGTGGTTGGAGTATGAGAAATATAGTCGAAAACTCGAAAGAGATATGGTTAGAAGAAGCTCTTCTCGATCACAAGAATTTTCCTCTTCCCAGGCCCCTGAACCTTTTCCTCCCCCTGTAGTGGTAGTTTCAGAACCCCCTACTAGCGCTAATGAACCTTCTCTTAGAGATATGTTAAAGGCTATTAATGCCTTGGGTGAAAAGGTCGAATCGCTAGCCTCGGACAGAAATCAGCTCATGTCCGATGTAAAGATTTTGAAGGGAGAAAGTGATAAAGTGAAAAGTGCAACAAATGTGTTTAGTGTTAATTCGTCTGTTCGTGCTTGTCGCTTACCCAGTCCGAGACCTCTTTCAAGCTCCCCAACCCCTGGGAGAAGGAATGTCACAAGACCAAAGGGGCGAGAGGCTTTAACCAACGAACAGACGTTCCCTCAAAGGTATCAGACGTTTCTCCTCAAGCACGTCCTTACCATAAGACAGGAGAGACTAAGTTCTCCTCGTCTTCCGATGACTCGTTTCTTAAAAAATCTTGGCGTAAGATTTCGAGACCGTTGAAACGTAAATTAGTTCCTTCAGAACAAGATCAACGTCCTGGCTATAGTCATTGGGACAGCCCAGACCGTATTCCCTCATCGGAGGATAACTCTCCTATTAAGCGATCTCTTTTATCGTCTAGTTTTGTGGCCCCGGAGGCCTATTCTGAAAGTTACGATCCCGTTTTGCTTTCTGGTCGTTCCAGACGTGACGTTTATTATGAGAGTCCCGTTCATAGCGATGACGTTCATGAACAGACGTTACCGACGTCACGATCTATTTCGAGTGCGGTTGATCCGAAGTTAAGTGTTTTGCAAGATATGCAGTTGAAGCTTTCTTCTTTAATGAAAGCTTACGATCCTGTTCCTGTGCGAAAGGATCCTTTGCTTGCTGTACGTCACGGTTCTGGAAAACGTGATTCAGGTCTTCAACCTTCTAAACGAGATTTGTTACGTCACGCTAACGTTACCCCTAGTGTCAGCTTTGCTGTTAAACGAGATGCAGAACATAAATCTCGACGTAACTTTGATCGACAGTCAGTTAAGTCGAGTCGTAACTTTGATCAGCAGTCATGGCAGTCCCACCGAGACTTTGAACGTCAGCCACCGCAGTCACTACGTGACGTTGAGCTGCAGACACCGCAGACACAATGTGACGTTGAGCGGCAGACACCGCAGACACGACGTGACGTCGAGCGTCAGTCACCGAAGTCACGATATGACATCGGACAGCAGTCACTGCTGTTACTACGTGACGTTGAACGTCAGTCACTTCAGCGTCGACGTGTAGTAGAATAACATTCTCTGCAGTCACAACGTGACATCGACCCTCCAACTTTAACTTCTGATCATATACAAGTTGATGTAGCCTGTCAGGCTACATCACGTAATACTGAATATAAATCTCCTTCTCGCAAGACTTTAGATTTATCAGATGATGTGCCTTCTGAGGAAGAAGTTGATGACCCCCTTTCATCTAATGTAGCTTTGGGGATTCATTCAGAAGAGGAGGAACCTAGGGTTGTCCAACAATCCCTTGATTTTAAAAAGATTATGAACATCTTTAGGGAAATTTTTCCTACTCATTTTGTAATGGCTGCACCACGTTCTCCGCCTTCTGAATTTACTCTGGGCATGACTTCTTCGACTCCTTCATATACGAAGTTAGTTCTCTCTCGTTCTTCCAAGAGAGCCATGCGCTTACTGGGAGTCTGGTTGGAATCCAGGAGAAGTTTAGGAAAGTCTGCCTTTGCTTTTCCTCCTTCTAAATTAGCTTCTCGCTCGAGCGTCTGGTATGACACAGGAGAAGTTCTCGGCTTGGGAGTTCCTGCCTCTGCCCAGGGAGACTTCTCAAGCCTAGTAGACTCTCCTCGTCGTCTAGCCATTAGATGCTCCAAGATTTTATGGTCTTCTTCAAAGCTAGATCATCTCCTGAAAGGAGTATTTCGAGCGTTCAAAGTATTTAGTTTTTTGGATTGTTCCCTGGGAGCCTTAAGCAAGAAGGTCTCTCCAGCGGACAATGATATTGCTGTACAAATTATGTCATGCATGGACAAGGCCATAAGGGATGGCTCCAATGAACTGGCAGCTACGTTCACTGCAGGAGTACTTAAGAAAAGAGTAACTTTGTGTTCTGTCCTTTCTCTAGGGGTCACTCCTTGTCAGAAGTCAGAGCTACTTTTTGCGCCTCTGTCAAGTACTCTGTTCCCTTAACATCTTATTAAAGATATTGCGTTGTCTCTTGCACTGAAGGACACGCACGATTTAGTGGCCAAGACAGCACGCAAGGTTTTACCTTCTTCTTATGCCAACAAACCCAAGTTTGATACACCAGCCACAAGATTTATTCCTCCCTTTCGTGGCAGAGCTCCCAGCAGGGGACCCTCTCGTCCGGATAACAAACGAGGTAAGAGAAGGGGATCCAGATCCTCCCGTGGCAGCGTCTGACTGCCCACGGCTTCAGACAGCAGTAGGTGCCAGACTGACGAACTTCTTGCAGGCCTGGGAGAGAAGGGGAGCAGACCGAGAGTCAGTTCTGTTTCTAAAGGAGGGTTACAAAATCCCTTTTGTACGGAAACCTCCTCTAGTAAATTTTCCGATAGACCTCTCTCCCAGGTATCGAGAGGAAACAGAGAGACAGGCTTTGCGACATCAAGTATCTCTTTTGTTAGAAAAGGGGGCGGTGGTGAAAGTCTCGGACCTTCAATCCCCAGGCTTTTACAACCGTCTCTTCCTGGTTCCGAAGAACACAGGAGGTTGGAGACCAGTGCTAGATGTAAGTGCACTCAATGTGTTCATTGTCAAGACAAAGTTCACGATGGAGACTACCAAATCTGTTTTGGCAGCAGTAAGGGAAGGCGACTGGATGGTCTCTCTCGACCTTCAGGATGCATACTTCCACATCCCGATTCATCCAAACTTTCAACATTATCTGAGGTTTGTGTACGGGAAAGGAGTGTACCAATTCCAAGCACTGTGCTTCGGCCTCAGCCCTGCTGCTCTTGTTTTTACAAGGTTCATGCGAAATGTAGCAAGCTTTCTACATTTGTCAGGGATCAGAGCCTCCCTTTATTTGGACGACTGGCTAATCAGGGCGTCGTCATTAAATCGCTGTCTGGAGAACCTCAAATGGACATTAGACCTAACCAAGGAACTAGGTCTCATAGTGAACGTAGAGAAGTCACAACTTACTCCATCCCAGACAATTCTTTATTTGGGGATGGAGATCAGAGTCGAGTTTTTCGGGCTTTTCCGTCTCCCACAAGAATGGAACAAGCTCTGTTAAAAGTCCGTCAATTGCAAGAGAAAAACAGTTGCTCAGTAAGAGTTTGGATGAGCCTCGTGGGAACTCTTTCATCGCTGGAGTAGTTTATCTCTCTGGGGAGACTCAACCTTTGCCCTCTCCAATTTCACCTAAACCATTGGAACAAGGAGAAGGGCTTAGAGATGATCTCTATTCCAATCTCCAACTCAGTCAAGACATGTCTGACTTGGTGGGACAGCAACATCAGACTTCAAGAAGGTCTTTCTCTTGCGATCAAAAACCCAAACCATGTGTTGTATTCAGACGCATCGGATTTGGGTTGGGGAGCGACACTGGACAATCTGGAATGCTCGGGTCTTTGGTCCATGGATCAGAAGAAACTCCATATAAACTGCAAGGAACTTCTGGCAGTCCATCTAGCTTTAAAGAGTTTCGAGAGTCTGGTTCAGAATAAAGTGGTAGAGGTGAATGCAGACAATACCACGGCCTTAGCGTATATCTCAAAACAAGGAGGGACTCACTCTCACTCCCTTTTCGTCACCGCAAGGGACCTCCTCATTTGGTCAAAGGCAAGAAACATCTCTCTTTTGACGAGATTCGTGCTAGGAGAAATGAATGTCTTAGCGGACTGCCTCAGCAGAAGAGGACAAGTCATCTCCACGGAGTGGACGTTGCACAAGACTGTGTGCGAGTGGCTATGGATGATATGGGGTCAACCCACCATAGATCTGTTTGCGACTTCACTGACAAAGAGGCTCCCAACTTACTGCTCTCCAGTTCCAGATCCAGAGGCAGCCCACATAGACGCTTTCCTGCTGGACTGGTCTCGCCTAGACATCTATGCCTTCCCACCATTCAAGATCCTAAACAAGGTTCTTCAGAAATTCGCCTCTCACGAAGGGACCAGGTTGACGTTGGTTGCTCCCCTCTGGGCGTCGAGAGAATGGTTCACAGAGGTACTTCTATGGCTGGTGGACATTCCAAGAAGTTTACCGTTACGGATGGATCTACTGCGTCAACCTCATGTAAAAAGATTTCATCAAAGTCTCCCCGCGCTTCGTCTAACTGCCTTCAGACTATCGAAAGACTCTTTAGAGCTCGAGGGTTTTCGAAGGAGGCAGGTAGAGCGATCGCAAGGGCTAGAAGGTCCTCTACCATCAGGATCTACCAATCTAAATGGGAGATATTTAGAGACTGGTGCAAGTCCTCCTCTATTTCCTCTTCCAATACCACTGTAGCACAGATTGCAGACTTTCTACTTTATCTTAGAAATGATCGCATCCTTTCTGCCTCAACTATTAAAGGCTACAGAAGCATGTTAGCTTCAGTTTTTAGACATAGAAATTTAGATCTGTCTAATAATAAAGATCTTCAAGACCTTCTCAAGTCTTTTGAGACTTCCAAGGAGCGTCAGATCTCTACTCCTGCTTGGAATTTGGACGTGGTCCTTAAGTTCCTTATGTCTGAAAGGTTTGAGCTGTTGAATTCAACATCACTCAAAGATCTTGCACTCCAAACTCTCTTTTTAGTGAGCTTGGCTACCGCAAAGAGAGTTAGTGAAGTACATGCCTTCAGCAAAAATATTGGCTTCTGCTCTTATAAAGCAGTATGCTCGCTTCAACTTGGTTTTTTAGCCAAAAATGAACGACCATCTCGTCCATGGCCTAAGTCGTTTGAACTTCCCAGTCTATCTGAAATTGTTGGGAATGAAATTGAAAGAGTCCTGTGCCCTGTAAGAGCTCTTAAATTTCATTTAAATAGAACCAAAATGCTGCGAGGTAATTCAGAGGCTTTATGGTGTTCAGTTAAAAAGCCCTCCTTACCGATGTCGAAAAATGCGTTGTCATATTTTATTAGACTTTTAATTAGAGAGGCTCACTCTCATTTAAGTGATAATGACCTGAAATTGCTTAAAGTCAAAACTCATGAAGTTAGAGCGGTGGCAACTTCAGTAGCGTTCAAACAAAATAGATCCCTTAGAAGCATTATGGACGCAACCTTTTGGAGGAGTAAATCTGTGTTTGCTTCACATTATTTTAAAAATGTCCAGACTCTTTATGAGGACTGCTGCACGTTGGGACCATTCGTAGCAGCGAGTGCAGTAGTGTGTGAAGGTTCTACCACTACATTCCCTTAATCCCAATATCCTTTTTCTTCTCTTGAAACTTTTAATTTTTTGGGTCGTATGTGGAGACTAAGAAGTCTTCCGCAATCTTTTGATTTGGCGGGTGGTCAAGCTTGTTTCTTGAGAGCGCCCAGATCAAGGGTATTGATGAGGTCCTGTTATAGGGGTGTTCACCCCAAATATAACAGCTCCTAGAAGTCTTTCAGCACCCTGAGTGGAACGCTGGGCTTCATAAGGATAGCGGACTAATGAGGCAGAGTAATCATCAGAGTCAGCTTCCTTATCAGGTACCTATACTTAAGTTTGTTTTTTGGATAATTGTCAAAAACTCTTGAGCTTATATTCCTTTAATGTTTTAATACTGGTCTCTACCCTCCACCAAGGTTGTGAATCAGCTACATATATATCCACCGGCTAAGTTAAATATTTAAAAATGATATTTTCAATTTAAAATAAATTTTTGAATATACTTACCCGGTGGATATATATAATTAAAGGCCCTCCCTTCCTCCCCGATAGAGACCCTATGGACTGAGAAGAACTGAATTCCTGGGGAAATTATGCGGTATCTGGCCGGCAGTTGGCGCTAGTGGTCACACCCGTGAGTTTTTAATCTGTCGACCGTCGGAGACGTTAGCTACATATATATCCACCGGGTAAGTATATTCAAAAATTTATTTTAAATTGAAAATATCATTTTTCATTAATGAACAAAATAGTGCCTCATATTCACTTGATATATCACAAAATATGAAGTGAAAGAGGGGAAGGAAGATGAAGTAATGCTAAAAAATGGATTTCCACACATCTCTTTCAAGAAACCAATTTAGGGATAAGGTTTTTTGACAAATAAACTTCCTATCTGATGATAACAATGCTACTTTGGATGGTGATTTAGCAATAAGTACACCAATCCTTGATGGAGAATTAAAACATAGTAGAAAATAGATTTATAATTCAAAAAGGCACAAAGTTTGAAAGTTCATTCTAAAAGGGATTATTTAGTCAATGTAAAAATTTTGTGCGTGAAATATTGAATTCTAATCAGTGTTATTTCATGTAATTATCATTTAATACTATGTATTTTCGTTGAAGGCTCGTCTACACATGTGGATAGACTGAGGAGACGTGGTAGTCGAGATGAGGTGGACACCAACTTAACTGATGGAAAACCAACTGGTTTTTTCAACAAAGTATGTACATTTTTAGATTTTTTAAGTGAATCTTACCTAGTAGTCCTATGCTTTAAACATCAAAGCCACCGGTTTGTTGACCTCTCTTCTCCCCTCCCCTGTGATGCTCTGTAGACATGATAGGTGGTACCACTGGGTTAAGACATTACTGGTTATTACATTCAAACGACTCGTGTAATCATAATCGTGCTCGCTGCGCTAACCAATCCTCTACTTCAGATTGATTTAAAATTGAAATGGGCAATCTGATAGTAGAATTTGAAGAAATCAAAAGATATGTCTTCAGTTGGTTTTAAAATCCTCAGTAATTCAGGAGGTGCCAATATTTTTGGAAAACATATGGAAGAGTAGTGAAGGAATTAGTAGTTAGTGATAGAACCAAGATAATTGATAACTAACAGGAACGCCAGTGGAATCATTGATAAGGTAGTTGGATGGTTGCTTTTGGAAAGAAGAATAAGCATCTACCCTTTTCCTGTCACAACTGCAGTGGTGAACTGGTATTTAGACTAGTACATACATACATACATATACCCAGGCACTTCCCCCAATTTTGGGGGGTAGCCGACATCAACAAAGAAACAAAAACAAAAAGGGGACCTCTACTCTCTACGTTCCTCCCAGCCTAGTAAGGGATTAAAACAGTTCCTAATATAAGGTATGATTTTATTATGAATCTAATGATTGGGTGAGATTCATGGTGATAAATCTTTTGTTGGGAAAGCATAGAAAATATGAAGTGATTTTATAAGGTGACTTATCGTACACCTTTCTCTCCTGCTGGGTGCACAACTGCTTGTTAAATATGTTTTATTAATAAACTTACGCTATATAAGGTTATTGGAAACGAGTGTAGATGGATTCCTACTGTTACTAACGTATCATCGAAAAGTTAGGAATGTTTTTCTGACATAAAGATGCAGTAGGCAGAAGACTTATAAGAACCACAGTTAAAGACACCTCTTTTTTTGATGAATAGCGATGTTATTTAACTATTTATAGTTTATAGATAGCGGTGTTGTTCAATTATTTACAGTTTAGTTAATAAATAATCAACTATTTATAGTTTATAGGTATAAATGTTCAACTATTTATAGTTTATAGATAATGATGATGTTAGAATATTTATAGGTTATAGATAGCAATGTTGTTCAACTATATATAGTTTATAGATAGGTTGTTTGTTTCCTCTTGAAGCATTGGGCAATTTTAAATTCTAGTTGGAATGTATGATGTTAATTCTATTGTGTAATCGTACTAAATCTTTTCGCGCACTATATTTTTAAGTAAGTGTTGGTTACTGATCGGACCATGTGGAGCTCACACACATTGTTATTGTTGCCTAGCGTATCGTACAAAAAACATTAGAAAATTAATTTAAACATGAATATAGTAGAATTTTCTCACAAGGTAACCATGTCAGTGGTCGTTAGGACTGAGAGGGGTAAATTTGGAGTGAATGTGCACCAACAAAATCTTTTTTTTACCCTATAAGCAAGCTTCTAAATGACATGATCTTTTGTCTGGTAATGGAACAGACCTCTTACAGCGTAAAAATGACGAAATCATTAAATGGATGTGTGACCAAATATGGCTATTTTTCAGGCTGCCGATACCCTTAAGAAATTATGTATGGTATATTATCAACTTTTGACACATGTTCTTCCAGTTGTTTTTGTTATGCGGGTTAACCTTTGCATGATGTGATATATTAGTTGCATGAATAATTAATTTGCATTGATACTGAAATTTCCAGAATAATGTGACTGGAAAATGATGTGTTTGTATTTTTTCTCTTCATTGATTTTTATTTTGTGAAATTTTACGAATGCCTGGACCATTTCAAATTTGCGGTTTAATCCACCAGTTACCCGAAATATAAATTTTCAAATCAATGAAATAAAAAAAAACATTTTTTTTTAAAAGTTTCTAAAGTTTAATTCCTTGCATAACTTGATGTGGTGTTAAAACTAATCCTAGGATAGCCACTACCAGTTCCAAAGTCCTGATCCTCATTTCCATACTTCATAATATTATTGTTGAGTTTGCCCCTTTCTTCTTGTACTTTTATCTTAATCTAGATTAATAAGTTTTAGGAATAAATACTTTTAATATATAACTATTCGTCTAAGTTTTCTTTTGCCCTTTTATTTTTACCATACTTTCTCTTTTACAATATCTTTTATTTGATTATCAAATGTTAACCCTTTTACCCCCAGGCTATTTGGAAATTTCCAACCCTTAACCCCCAGGGTTTATTTTTTTTCAAGCACATTTTGCAGTATATTTTTTTAAATTGCTCTAACAGCCTTATTTTTCGTCATAGAGAGGTCAGGTTGGTCTCATTCTCTTAGAAAATGCCTGAAGTTTCTCAAAAAATTATCAAAAATATGCAAAAAAAATAGCAGTTTTTTGCAAGGATGTACCGGTACGTCTATGGGGGTAAAGGGATGAGTTTTGTGAAACGTACCAGTACGTCCTTTGGGGGTAAAAGGGTTAACTTATACCTACAATCCCTCCCCTTTTTCAGCCTCATTACTTATATGTGCGTATAATTATAAACATTTTCTCTGCATGAAGCTTGTCAACTAAAGTGTGTAGGTGTTCTTTCTGTTATTAAACCATACAATAAAATTGTCTATCTTTAACCCATTTTTGTGCATGTTTCTCTTTGGTTTTCTCCTGAAACAGTATGAAGGGCCAAGATATTAAGAAATGTGTGAATCCTTTAACTTAACAAAGCTCAACTTTACAGCTTCATTGTTGTGATGGCTTTTGATGGTCTGGTATTTTAAGGCATGAAATATTTTGCTGATACATTGAATGGCAATTTTACAAAATTGTGTAGTTTTTGCTAGAAATTACTTAACTACTTATAATTGTTTTCAACTGCAGACTGTTTTCATTGGTTAAATGTAGCCTGTTACTTATCAGATGGCAAGACCTCCAAAGCATACAAGTTGTTGGGTTGCCATACAAGTTTTGCCATAGCAGAAAATGAAATGAGAGTTAGTAGGTAATTTCATGGTAAAATTTTGCCATGTACCGCTAACTTTGTGCTCTGTTTATTAGTCCATCTCCTGTGATGAAACGTTTTGTGCTAAAAATTTTAAATGGCCACATATGGTAAAAGTAGATATGGAAATTTTAATACATTTGCTGGGGAGATTTATATCGGTCGTTATTTGTTGACTGTCTCCAGGTTCGGAAAGAGTGACCCTATCATTTACGTCATGTATTTAGATTTTAAACATAATGCTGCTTGCTATGTTTGCCATAACAATAATTTGGTGATTTTGGTAAATTAGTTCAAGAACATTGCATTGGTCTATGAATATTATTGCTGGTGAAAGTAGCTTGAGCCATTACATAAATAAGCAGAAAATGTGTTTCAAATCGAAAATGATTCATGATGTGTAAAAGTTATACGCTGGTTGATATTTAAATAAGATTCTTGATGTCTACTATACAGCTTTGTTAACAGGTGTAAAGGGGGCAAGCTGCATGCTGTATCTGTAAACTGCTAGTTTGTAGTTCTTGTGGTGCTAATTAGCCAATAATAATTATATTGTGACACTTTCCTTGCAATTTAGTTTCTTGCTTTATGCTATTTATATTCATATATTTCCTTTGGTATTGGTATTTTCTTACTGTACATAGATAGTTTGCCAACTTATTTGACCCTTTCAGGTTATCTTGATGAAAAATTGCCATATCCATAGAGAAATATTACATGGTGTGGATGCCTAACAAAAATAGGTATTTTATTACTGTATAAGAAATCTTTTCATAGTAACCACTTTTGAAGTGTAATGGCAAATCAAAGGTTAAGTGTGAGATGTACATACAGGGGGATGAAGTCTGAAGAATTTACTTATCTTTGCTCCAATTTACACATTTCATAAAAGGAAAAAGAAATCATTGAGTGAATAGTATGAAACTTGAAATTACTTTGAGCTCTTGTTAATGCACTTTAGTAGTAATAGGTCGGCATATATATCCAAAGTATTTTAGTTTGTGCAGAGTAACTGTGGTAGTGTTTATATGTACGATACCTTTGCAGGGGATTAATTTGGTTTTTCGACATGTTTTTCTCTTGTACATTATTTAGATAAGCATCCAGCAGCATACTGTTATGGACCAGAGTATGATGTAAGGCAGACTTAATGTATTTTTTTTATTTATTTTTTTTTTTTTTTCATTTTCTTAGGGGAAATGATAGATTTGTGTGTTGGGAAATTTATAATGTAATTTCTTTGTGCTAGGGGATGCACAAAATACAAGTACAGTACAGTATGTCCAAATTCACTATGGAAGCTCTGCATTAATACGTTCTCCTTTTCACAAATTTAAACACCTACTGGTATTTCGGACACCAAGAAGGAATTTTCCGTCTTTGTATCCTTCTTAGAGGTACTTAGAGAGGAACACCTTTAGGAACTGTGACTGAACAGTGCAGCATGTTGCGATGAAGCATTGCTACAGAAACCGTGAGGGCAAGCAAAGCTGAAATTACCAACAGGAGCCTCGTGGACTTTGAAAAGACAGAAGCCTAACATTAGGAAAATTCAGGTAGATGTGTGCACTGCAACAAAATCTAATGTGACATCCACTGCTCAAGAGGAAGAAGCTACATTTGGTGAAAGTAGGCAAACCCAATTTTGCCAAAGAGAGCGTGAAATTGTTAGGAAGCAGTAATGCCAATGGCCTGTATCTTTACAAGCATTACATTTGCTCGGACAATAAGAGCAGGGTCTGATGCTTGGGAGAAAGGAGACATGACCAGCTAGGTGAGGAAGCATAGACAGAAGGGAGAACATTCTTGGGCTGGCTAATGGATATTGTAAAGGATCATGTCTCTGCAATTAGTCTCGTTCCCATGAAGGCATGCGAGGGAGGAAACTATTCTTGGTGGTCAAAGATTGATCCCAGAGCTGTCATCTTGCTGTCTCGATAGAACAAGTAGTGCCATAGCGCCTTCTGACTTACAGCTGTAATGCCTTCATAACATGATTATCTATCCTTCTCAAAAGACATGATTCATGGAAAAAGCCTTTAGTAATGGAAAGAATGGAATAGCAGACGGTCAAAGAACCCTTCAAGAAGAATCTTGGTAGCTCTTTGTTTACAAGTTCTACATACATATACCAAAGTTCTACGACAGGAAAATTTAATTGGCTGTTTCATTTCTCGCATCTCACAAACACTAAAAATATTATTGGGATCACACATATCTACGTAGAACAATACTACATCACAGATGTAAAACTGATTTATTTTTTATCAGTTTCTGTGCTCTTCATTCTCCCACATTGTTTGAACATGCACTAGAATACCTTATAGTGTGAAGAAAAGGTTATAGCAGTCCATTTACAGTATATCTTTTGTTTTTTTTTTATATTTTTTAAGTTTTGCTTTTGCCTCTATATTTAGAATTTAAACTAAAAACATAGTATCAAATTTAAACTGAAATATTTATTAAAATTTGAATTCATACAACAGTTAGCCTTGATGCAATTTTTTTCTTGATTATATTTGTTTTTTATATAAGAAAAACCTAATTAAGATAAGTGTCTGGGTATTGGAATTAAGTGTGGAAAATACCAAACAACCTTTTATATCAGATGTTTAGCCGTAGTACGGGTGGCTGTACGGGAAGTGGCAGTAGTAACAAGAGCCCTACTTCGTTCTGTGAAAGTGATGATAGTCGACCTGCAGGAGTAGGAGGAGGTTCAAAGGGCGGGAGGGGAAATAACATTCCTCCTCCAAAACCTTTGCCTCGAAGACAAATTCCACCGGTAGCTAAACCACGGACCAATTTACCGCAGCATTATGTGCACCAACAACATGTAGACAGTCATCCTGCCCCTCCTAGTCTTCATCTTCATCATCGACAATACCAGCAAGATATAGATGGACAAGCGATGCTGGCCTCTAAAACCCTACGGTATTGATTATACAGTTTGGTACATGATAATTTTAATTTTTTTTTTGCTTCAATTTATGTAGAATCATCTTATAATTTTTCTAAGTTTGTGCAATATTCAAGATAAAAGATAAAGGTATGCATATCATTATCAAAACAAAATTACAGATATTGTTTTCTTTAATAGAAATGAAAATGGCGCTAACCGGTATGGATCAGACCGAACTCTAGATTCTGACTGTAGCTCTCTTAGTGGAAGGCGACAGAGCGTCGATACAACTTCCACCTATCTCTCGATGGAAGATGACCACAATCATAATACAAAACATTTCAACCATGAAGAGAGATAGTGAGTACTACTGTATTATGCATAATTTTTTTCCTTTATTAATGTTCTTTTTAGATTCTGTATTACAGGAATAGTTATAGATTTTTTAGTTGTTCCTAGACATGTACAAACCTTTCGTCTGTTAAAATAGGGATATGTATTCATTGTTGCTGGAACATTCATTGAATCTTTAACAAACTAGTAGGTTAATGACAGGTGGTGCAAGGAGGAAGCTCCACCCACTGCTTGTCACTGAATAACTACTTTTATCTGGCTGCAACAGGTACCGACATACCGTACCATCATACTCCTCTCTCGACAATTGGATCTTTTCTTACATTCGTTTTTGATAAATGTTGGGATTTTTTTTTTTGTGAGCAGTCTCGCTTGTAAGCAGAAGAGCACCAAAAGTTAACCATGTTGTGAAGTGAATCTTATTCCTATGATTATACAAATTTTCAAAATTCCATGCGTTGTGTACCTTCGTGAACGGGTGACTGTAAACTGCCAACACCACCTTGAAAGTGTTATTCCCGCTCATCCGATCAGGAGGACGATGAACTTGGGGTGTAACTCATCTTGCTTCATGATAGTTTCTCTGCCTCGGGAGGGAATTGCCCAATTCAGACTGATCGTTGCCCATACTTGCATGCCTGGTACCAACAATGGTCCCTATCTGATGTTACATGTGTTTGCAGCATCAGCTGGTGTTTCCTACGCGTCCTTTGTGACAAAACTCCCAGTTGTTCCAACACGGTTACTTACCTAGAACTACCTCCTTAGGAGTTACTGGTAACTCTACCTAACCGACCAGCTTTTTGTATAGTTTACCCTCTTTCCGTTTTCTACGGGGTCAACCTCAGGCAGTGTGATACGTGCCCTGAGGCGACCCGGGGTCCGGCAGCGTGCTAGCTCAGGTCGTCGAATCGTCAGTAAGTTTCTGGTCGCGACGTGATCAACATCTCGCCGCGCTCTCTCTTACCTTGTGCGACCCTTTGTGTCCCCCGATCCTTTGTACTTACCGCGTGTTCCCCATGTGTTTCCCTTTCACTTTCCCTTTGCATCCTTGTGTCTCTTGGTGTGTTAGCTTTGCGTTACGGAGCATCCTCGTCGTTGCCCTGGGCCTGTGGCTGGGAAGTCTTGCGGGGCTTTCCTTTCCAAGCCTGAGGTTGATCCCCACTCCCTGTGCTCCACGTGTAGGGGGAAAGTGTGTTCCCCTACCTCTACGTGCCCGGAGTGTGCTAACTGGACTGAGATCCAGTGGGTGCTCTTTGGGACGAAGAAGAAGAAGGCAGCTAAGAAGTTGCCTAAGGACTCCAGTATATCTTCGCCTGTGGTTTTGCCAGACGTCTCGGCAGGCCGTAGCGCCCGTCCTTCTTCCCCTACCCAGCGCAGGGGACGAGGTAAGTCCGTTGCGGGGAAGAGGCTCATTGCCCTTCCCCAAGAGTCTGATATTCCTGTGGGGGAAGTGTCCAGTGTGGGGCAGGCATGTGTGGGGCCTGAGTGTAGTGCTGAAATGTGGGTAGGAGGCGAGGGCCTGGTGCCCTCAGGTTCCGTCTCCTCGGAAGATCCTATGTGGGGTAGGCTGAGTGTAGATGCTTCCCCGGCCTCGTGGCGTGTTTCAGGTGCGTCAACCGCCGAGGGAGACATGGAAAAAGGAAGTTCGTCGTCTTCGGACCCCACCACGTGGGTGGCCCCTAGGACTCCCTTCAGGTCTCCCGTTAGAGGAGAAGATGATGTTGAGCAATGGCTCTGTAAGGGGCTCGCTCGGTCTCCTCCGACTCCCTCGTCTACGCTACCTCCCGTGTTTCTGCAGCCTCCCACGCCTGAGAAACGACGAGAATTTCCCCCCGCAGTCTTGGACGTGTCGGGCGGTCTGAGGGATTCGTCCTCATCCTCGTCATCGTCGTCGTCATCGGACTCTTCTTCTTCTTTGTCGTCAGAGGACGAGGACAGGAACCTTAGCAAGAGGAAGAGGGAGAAATCCCGCAAAATGAAGAAGTCCCGTTCCCGTTCAAGACATGGGAAGAAAAGATCGAAGTCCTCTAAAAAGAAAGCGAAGAGGAGCAAGTCCAAGGAGTGGGTGAATTTCACAGTGCCCCGGAGCGAGCTGTTTAGGTTTACCACAGCCGCGGCCGCTTCCGGGTGGCTCCCTAGAGCCTCGCCTTCTGTGTCTCATCCTCCTACCTCCTCCTTCGGACCAGTCGCCCGGCAAGAGGGGTCGAACCGGGACCCCCGTGTAGTGACTAACCCAACGGTAGCCTCCACTCCTTCTTCCCTTAGGAAGGATGTACGGAGTATGAAGGAAGGCTTAGCGTCGACCACGGGCACCTTGGAGGCCTTCCTTAAGCACCAAGGGCGCCCGTCGGTCCGCATGGATCCCCCATCCACGGAGCCCCCCGTGGAACAAGGTACTCCCATGACGGATACCTTCGTCCCCACGGGGCAGCCCATACCACTGGCAGGCTCGTCAGGCGTTGCCTTTCCCACCGTCACGGAGTACCCCCGTACGGAGGAACTGGTGACGGAAGACCTGGTGGAAGGAGGGGAGTGCTCGTCTGACGACATCTCCTACTACCGTAAGGTTCTGGCCCTAATTCGGCGGCATCACCGTTTGGATGAACCCAAGCCCTCAGCTGCAAAGGCCGTACTCTCCGGACTGTCCAGGATGATCGACAGCCCGGTGCAACAAAAGCCCTCTTTGTCTCTCCCTCTCGCTCAGGACGTGAAGTTGGGGATGGAGCAAATAGATGAGTACCTAGCAGGACTGGCGGAGGCCCCCAGAAGCCAGAGTTCCTCCAAGCTTCTTCCGGGCCTAAAATCCCAGAAACGTTTTTTCGTCCCCGAAGAGCATCGCGGTGGTCCCCGTGCGGTAGAAGCAGGGGTGACCGCACTGAACCAGGGAGCCTCGGAAAACAGGGCCCCCACTGCCCCCGTGTGCTTTTCCCCGTCAGAAGCCTCTATGATGGAGGACATGGCACAGGACCTGGTCTACGTGTCCTCCTGGTTAGATTGGTGGTCTTGCGCTTTGGTGGGGTTTCAGGCATCCCACGACCTCTCCCTCCCAGACAATCAGGCCATGCTGAGGGATCTTTTTAGTTCGGGAGGCAAGGCCTTTAAGTTTTTATCATCCCAGTCTCTGTCTGTGGCTACGAACTGGGTCCTTCGGAAGAGGGATACGGTACTGAGCAAACTGGTGCGAAAGTTACCGGACAGAGAAGCGAGGAGACTGAGGAATTCCTCCGTGAGGGGGAATGACATTTTCCCCATCAATTTGGTGGAAGATACAATGGAGAAAGTGAGGAAAGTGAGAGAAACGGATCCTAGGCCCCCCCCATGAGGAAGTCCACGTTTAGAAGAGCCTCAACGGACGTCCCTCACTCCTCACAGGCCACACCCTTGCTGCCTCGAAGAGAACCACCTTCAGCTCCTTGGCTTCAAGCCTCGCAGCAGCCCACCCGTAGGACCACCGCAGGCCCTCAGTCAGCCTACAGACCCTCCTACGGTAACTCTAGGAGAGGTAGATCTGGCCGCTCCTCCAGAAGGAGGTAGGAAGAGAGGCCCCCTACTCCTTCAGGAGCCCCTAGTAGGGGGATGCCTCAGATATTTTTGGCAAGCATGGCGGGATCTCGGTGCGGATCCCTGGACGGTGACGGTCCTGAAAGAGGGCTACAGACTCCCTTTCCTAGAAGAGCCTCCCCCTCTCATCCCAGCCCATCGGGCCGAGTGGCTGGTTCCAAAGGACCCCTTGAAGAGGTCGGCACTGCAAGAGGAAGTAGCGTCCATGATCGCCAAGGGAGCTTTAGAGACAGTGGAGAACCCCGGCCCGGGTTTCTTCAGCAGGCTCTTCCTTGTGAAGAAATCGACAGGAGGGTGGAGGCCGGTCATAGATCTCTCAGCCCTCAACAAGTTCGTCTCAAAGACGGACTTCAAAATGGACACCCCCAAGACAGTGCTAGCAGCCTTGAGGGAGGGGGATTTCCTCATGTCTCTCGACCTCAAGGATGCTTATTTTCAAATCCCCGTGCACCCCTCCAGCAGGAAGTTCCTCAGAATCAAGTGGGAGTCCAGTGTCCTGCAGTTCAAAACCCTGTGCTTCGGCTTTTCGACGGCCCCGCAAGTGTTCACGAGGGTGTTCACCACGATCTCGGCATGGGCACACGAGAAAGGCATACGACTGCTCAGGTACCTGGACGACTGGTTGCTTCTTTCTGCCTCAAGGGAACAACTGAAGGAGCAAGGCGTTATGTTGCTCGACCTCTGCAGGGTATTAGGGATCACGGTCAACCTAGGGAAGTCCCTACTAGTCCCCAGCACCAGAATGACTTACTTGGGGATGGTCCTGGACACCAAGTTAGTAAGAGCCTTCCCCTCAGGCGAAAGGTTAGCCAACCTGGAACGTATCCTTCAACCCTTCCTGACGGGACAACCCAGGAGGGCCAAGGACTGGCAGAAGTTACTGGGTCATCTGGTTTCGCTGGAGAAATTAGTACCGCAAGGGAGACAGGCTCCGCCCGGTACAGTGGAATCTGAAGGAGTCTTGGACCCAAGGCAAGGAGCCCCACAAAATAGTCCCAGTCCTCCCAAAGACGAGAGAGACCCTTCTTTGGTGGAACATCAGGTCGAACACAGAGAAGGGAATGCCCTTCGCCCCCGATCCCCCGGAGATGTTGTTGTTCACGGACGCATCGAAGGAGGGTTGGGGAGCACACCTGCTAGGGGAATCGACAAAAGGGCAGTGGTCCAGCGACGAGGCGTCTCTCCATATAAACATCCTGGAGATGATAGCGGTTCTGAGGGCGTGTCGACAGTTCGTACACTTCCTGCGAGGAAACACTGTGGCGTTAATGTGCGACAACGCCACAGTAGTGGCGTATGTAAAGAAACAGGGAGGCATGAAGTCAAGGGTCCTATGCGCCCTAGCCACGGAACTGTTAGAGTGGACGACAGAAGAAGGGATAGAACTGACGGCAAGGTTCATCCCAGGAAAGAGGAACGTGATGGCCGACGGCCTCAGCAGGGCGGGTCAAGTGATAGGTTCAGAGTGGACCCTACACCCGGAGGTAGCTCGGGCAGTCATCCTAATGTGGGGCTCCCCAGTGATAGACTTATTCGCCACACATCTGAACGCCCAACTCCCCGTGTTCTGTTCTCCGATCCCAGACCCGTCAGCAGCGTTCGAGGACGCCTTCCAACATCCCTGGGAAGACCTCGATGTGTACGCCTTCCCTCCCTTCAGTTTGATCAGGCAAGTGTTGAACAGAGTGAGAGTGTCGTCCAACCTGTCGATGACTTTGGTAGCGCCCTGGTGGCCGGAGAGAGACTGGTTCGCAGACCTAAAAGAATTAGCTCTTCGTCCTCCTTGGCCGCTTCCGAACAGGCCAGACCTCCTGCGTCAACCTCACTTTCACGGGTGGCACGAAAACCCTTGATCCCTCCGCCTTCACGCGTGGAGGTTATTGAGAAGCTCCTGAAGAAAGAAGGATACTCATCGAGAACTGCGGCAAGGATGTCGGGTTATCTACGGCGTTCCTCGGCAGTAGTCTACCAGGCAAAGTGGGCAGTCTTCGTGAAGTGGTGTGCGTCCAAGAACATCAGGCCCTTAGGGACGTCGATCCAG
Source organism: Palaemon carinicauda (assembly GCF_036898095.1). NCBI lineage: Eukaryota > Metazoa > Arthropoda > Malacostraca > Decapoda > Palaemonidae > Palaemon > Palaemon carinicauda. Next base: position 138,294,107 of record NC_090734.1, read on the forward strand.
GACATTGCAGACTTTCTGGTGTACCTGAGAGACGACGTGGGTTCGTCCATTCCGGCCATCAAAGGAGTACGAGCAGCCCTAGGTCAAGTCTTCCTTCTTAGGGGCATTGACTTGGGAGCCTCAAGGCACATCTCTATGCTCATCCGCAGTTTTGAACAATCATGTCCCCCCCAGGAGGTACGGGTTCCGCAGTGGGACCTAGCCAGAGTTCTCAAGGTTCTGTCAGAGCCACCCTTCGAACCTCTCAGGGACGTACTAGACAGAGAACTCACCCTTAAAACAGCATTTCTTTTAGCCCTGGCCTCGGCGAAAAGAGTTAGCGAGTTACACGGCCTCTCTTACGAGGTCTCACACTCCAAAGGGTGGAGAGAAGTTACCTTTAGGTTCGTCCCTAGCTTTGTGGCGAAGACGAAGAACCCGGCGTGTTGGGATCCTCGGTTTGAGGGTTTTTCGGTGCCAGCCATCCCTCGCTCCGACAACCCGAAGGATCTACTCTTATGTCCCGTGAGAACAGTAAGAAAATACCTGGAGAGGACCGCAAAATTCCGCCCTCAGATCAAAAATTTATTCATCTCAACAGGCCGGGTGAAGAAACCGGTCTCGAAGAACTCTATCTCTTTCTGGCTGCGACAGGTGATAAAGAGGGCCTACGAGGCTTCTGGGACTCCTCTCCCAGGAAAACCAAGGCCACATGATATTAGAGGTCTGAGCACCTCCCTGGCCTTCGAGAAAAACATGGCTGTGGGAAAGATCCTGAAGGCTGGGACCTGGTCTAGACAGTCCACCTTCACGGAACACTATCTCAAAGATTGCTCGAGAAAATCCTTGGACAGGTTTTCCATTGGCCCAATCATTTTGGCCCTTCAAGAGATCTAAGGTCATAGCCCCAGGGTAACTGGGGGTGTTAATGCCAAGAGACACTAGTTCCTTCCTTAACCTTACCCCCTTTTCCTTCCTTCCCCGGACCGTCCGGCCCAGGAAGATGTTGAAAAGACCTTAGTCACTGAAAGGAACGCCCTTCAAGAGGACATGTATCGGAGTTGGTTTTGAAAAGGTAAGCCATTAGACACTAAGTGAGTTTTTTGGATAGTTTCCCCTACTTTTCGTGCAGTTTTCTGGTGGTCGTGGAACCAAGACCTCCTTAGAGGTTCCCTCTCTCGCGTGCCTCCCCGTCGACTTCTGATCCCTGCAGGACACTCCCACCCCCTAAAGTGTAAGTCTCCTAAGAAGGTAGTTCTAGGTAAGTAACCGTGTTGGAACAAATCGCAAATTTTTAAGTAATTTGTATTTTTCCTAACATACTTACCTAGAACTACCTTCGGATTATGGCCCACCCATCCTTCCCCGAGAACCTGCAGGGTCGAGTAGTACCTGTTCCAACGAAACTTACTGACGTTCGACGACCTGAGCTAGCACGCTGCCTGACCCCGGGTCGCCTCAGGGCACGTATCACACTGCCTGAGGTTGACCCCGTAGAAAACGGAAAGAGGGTAAACTATACAAAAAGCTGGTCGGTTAGGTAGAGTTACCAGTAACTCCTAAGAAGGTGTTTTAGGTAAGTATGTTAGGAAAAATACAAATTACTTAAAAATTTGTGATTTTAGTGGTGTGTGTTGTGGCAGAGGTTGTAGGTTTTGCCTCAGAGGGAGTGCAGTAATTATCGGTTTCCCAGACCAGGTCTCCTCTGTGATATCAAAGAAGAATGGTAGGCAAGGGAAAGGAAAGTTCATTATCTCTATAATTCCTCTACCAATTTCTTCTCCCTTTTTCATTCCCTTCATCAGACAATTCTTCCTTGAGAAGAAGGTAGTCGTTTCGGAAGGCCTTTCGCTAAAAGGTCTGTGGGACTTTAATAATCGATCTCCTCCTTCGGGAGGGAGTGATGGTATTCACCTGCTAATTGGTACCTTTGAGGTCAGTCAAGCAAGCGTGAGCCATTGTTACTGCTGTTGCACCAGAAGCAGGTGAATGGTCCAACTTGACCACAAATCAGCAGTTTCAGCCAATGAAGGGGGAGAACATATGCATCCACCTTTCTTGTTCCTGTCGTGATATGAAGGAGTGTTCCTTACCCTGGTGCTCGTTCTCTACCTTATGAAATTCGCCTACCAACTGGTACCTTTGGGGCCAGTTAGCAATTTTGAGCCTGGTGTTGCACCCACTACTGTTTCATCCATTGCAATATAAAGGTCTTACCCTGATGATTCTGCAGCACCGTACAGTAGGCCAATAGGATTATCGTAAGCTTTACCGCCTCATGGTGATATGTAGCCTACACATTGGTCTGTACCTTCGGGGTCGGTTAGCGATTGTGAGATTAGTGTGACAGCCACTGCTATTTCATAATTTTCAGGTAAATGGTCCTATCCGAATTGATCTCCAGCACTGTACGGTATGCTGATAGGGGTATCATTCATGGTACCTCTTCATGCCAATAGGGATATCGCTCACATTACTTCCTTATTCTGATATGAAGCTTAATCATCGACTGGTACCTCCGGGATCAGTTAGCTATTGCGAGCCTGGTATGACAGCATTGCTGTTTCATTAGTTGCAGGTGAAAGGTCCTTTCTCGGACAAATTTCCAGCCCCATACGTTAGCTGTTATGGGTATCATTAACACTACTCCTCATGCTGTTACGAAGCACACATGCTGACCGGTACCTGTGGGGTTGGTTAGTGTTGGGAGCTTGCGGTAACAGCTACTGCTGTTCGCCTTCTAGCTAATACTGAGGGACTTGTAGTTTAAAGGTTTTCATTTATTTTGAATGCACCACTTTAGTTCCCCAGGTGTTCTCACTAGTTCATCTGTGTTTTAAGCTTGGGCCCCTTGGAATGACCTCTTGGGAGTCTTTCCTGTATGAAATCAAGACTATTCCTCACTCTTATTACGATATGAGGATTTTGATTGAGGAGTCTGATCTGACACCCAAGCAAGGGACAAATACCTGGGAAAGTTGTTTTACTGGGAATTTTTCCTTGTCCTTGTATCAGCAAACTCGAAAACATGAAATATAGATGTTCTCCAATTCAAAAATACAATAGTAATCTGAATTTCCAAAATTCCAAGCAGAGGTTGTGAGAAGAGCCCCTTGAATTAAATTTTTCACCTCAACGACCCCTCTCGGTTCTAGGCTTAAGAATAAGAGTGACTCTTTTGTGACAGGTATGTGGGCTGGGCTTCCCACTCACACTACTTGTCATTACCCAACTGTCTTTCTTAATGATTCAATGGCCATTCCAGCACTATTGAAGACATATCCCTATGTTGTATAGCTAGGAAAAAGATGAATTTATCATATTTGTATTTGTCCTACATGTATACAAATGTTTTGTTGTTTAACGTAAGGAATGTCTTCTTTGGAGCCGGAATGACTGTTGAAATCGTTAACGAGGTATTTAATGACAGGTCGTCAATGTGTTTTATCCAAGGCTGTCTAAGGTTTTCTTCAATCTTTTTAGTTTGAATGGTTTATGTTGGCTTCGTGTTAATGATGAAACAAAGCATAAATTTGCATATGGAGGAAAGGGTGGACGCTGCAACAGTTTATGACTAAATTGGTGATAGATCTATACTCACTCAGCTTTTATGTAGGGTTATTATTATTTGCAATTATTCCGATGAGCTGAGTTTAGTTTGCGCTCTCTTAGTAAAGGGTGAACATATTCTGTGAAGAGGAAGGAACGCTAAGTCCCTGACGTCATTCTTGACAACGCCCAAGAAAATGCCAAAGAGACTGTAACATTTTGCTCTCCTACTGAGTTCATTGATCTCTGAAGCTCCTGTGTATATGCCCCTGGCTTGTTTTTGAGGATTATGCTTCAGTAGCTGGGAGAACTTGATGTACATCAGTAAGTCTTTACAATATGGATGTACATCAGTAAGTCTTTTCAATATTGGTGGATTGTGAGGTGATTGCTGCACTCCAACATATGCTGGAAACTCTTCTATGCAGACTTCCGATGACGAGCTTGATCTAAGTAAGGAAGAGCCTTCCTTAGGTCTTACACGTAGGCTTTCTATGTCAGTTTTGATGGAGCTGGTAGTTAAGTCTACTTGGCCCCCATTGTTCCTAGTGCCAGTAATTCTAGACAGGTAGTAATCTCAGTACCAGTGACCCCAGTGGTGATTCCCATAGTGTCTCCGAAGCCAATGAATGCTTCTGCTCTGGTGAAAGTGCCCATGCTGAAGTCAATGAAGAGCATGAGATAGCTCCAGCACCTGTGAAAACTACGTGTCACCCCTGTGCACTTCGCCTCTGTGCCCGATACCCCAGTGCCTGTCGCCTCTATGCCCGTTACCCCTGTGCTTGACGCCACTGTGCTCGTTACCCCTTTGCCTGTCACCCTGGGGCAAGTGACTCACATGATCGCTGCCCCCTGTTACCAATGCCGGTACCAGCGTTTACTGCTTCCCCTGTAACTGTAACAGTGACCACCAATGTCGTGGTTCTTGTTGGAGAAGCCCTGTACTTTCTTGTAGACCCTTGAGGAGTGTTATTGTTGATGGTCGACCAGACCTGTAACTTCTCAGCTTGCAGAGCCTGATGTGGAAGTTGATAAAAGAAAGATGCAAGTTTGCTCTTCCCTTTCTTCCAACTTCTTCTTCCTCCTCTTCTGATTCTTTTTCTGACTTCTAAGAAGACAACTTCAAAGATGTGTAGGAAGGCTACATTTTGAGGCGAGGTGGGCCGGGGCCATTTACCCCCATGTGTAGATGGGTGGCCTGACCACTTCAGTAGCCAGGTTGGCCACCTAGACCTGGTGCTCTGCTGATCCAAGCACTCTTTCAATTGACCAGGTTGGCCCACTTGGCTGGCCTGACCACCTGGGTAGTCAGGCTGGCTAAAAATGTGTGGCCCTGTGTTGAGTCACGCACTCTTTCTGTTGCCTGGTTGGCCAAGGGGTTCTCTAACTACCCTGGTAGCCAGACTAGTCGTAGATGCATGGCCCCATAAGGGTCTGTGCATTTTCAGTTGGCCAGGTGTTGGAGGAGCTTTGGTGCCCTACTTCATCTTTTCCTCATTGAGAGGGAAGTGCTGCTTCTCCCTTCCTTGTTAAGGATCTTTTGGTATTTGGGATTGAAAATAATACACCTCTTAAGGACGTTGCACTCAGTAGCCTACCACAGGTTTGTGGTTGAAGTGGCATGGCCCAGGGCTCATGAGTACGGGGATATGGCATATTCTTCAACATGATTAACAGAGGAAGGGTACTTGGTTCCTCATCTGCTTCTGGCTTGATGAATGCTAGAGATAGTTCTCTCCCTGGTGACAACCAGTTGGTCCTTTAGTAGACTCCGATTATGTTGCTTGTTCTATCCTTGGTACAGAATGCTCATATTCATAGGGGAGGAGTTATGTCTCCAAGGCAGCCTGTCGAGCCTTCATCCCATGTGAGGGATGAGGTGGCTCAGGATACTCTTTTACTTCAAGGTATCGGTCCTTGGTCCAGTACAAATGGTAGAAGGTAACCCAAAGTTGGAGTGTTTCTTTGTGGAGTCTCTTGCACTCATTCTTGAGTGCAATAAACTAGGTGTGGCAATCATGCCTCCATCTTCAGGTGGGACCTCGAGTCATTGATGTGTTCTTGGTGCAACTCGAGGGTCGAGACCCGGATTGCAATCAGTGTTAGAGGCCTGAGGTAGCTAAATTAGACATGTTGAGAAATTTAGTTTTATATTGAAATGATTTATACAGTATTGTAGTAAGGTTTGAAAAATGTTATTTTATAAAAGGCATAATTTATTCATCAAATTTATTGTTTCTATATCTTTAATTTTAGAATAACCTAGAAAATTAGGTGCAAATAATGACAGTGCTTTTTATTTCTTTTATTTAGTCGACATACTGACACAGTTGTAGAAAATCTTGTAAGATTTGATTCAGACGACGAAATGGCAGATGACGTTTTCAGTGAGGATAAAGAGGTATGTGATGTTATGAGAGGCATTGCTGGAAATTCATCTTCCCCTAGAGCTCCCTCTCCACCTCCCAATGGCAAGCAACATTCGCACCCTTACTATTGTCACAATGCCTCCTCGCCCAGAAAACAAAACCAGGTACTTATTCTTTTGCCACTTTATTTTTTATTAATGAATTATAAAAGGTATGGCAGGTGAAATTTTTAATTGGCATTTAGTTTGTATTTTGGTTTCATTATAGACTTGCATATTTAAAGTGTAATTTTAATCTCCTTTGGAATGTCTTGAAATTGCACCTCTTTAAAATAAGTTAGTTTATAATTCAGACTTTCATGTTTTGCCCAGAGCTCTGGCCAACATTCTTACCTCTTCACTCCTATAAGTCCCGAGACAGACCAGCCAGTGAATGGCGTGAAAAGAAAACGGACTGGAGCTATAGCATCCTCTCATCCACAGCATGGAGCAAGTAGGAATTCTTTAGAAGGGGACTCCATTGGCTTTTCACATCAGGCTCAACAGCATACATACAATCAAAAGTCATATCTTAGCTCTAGAACACCAGTTGGACCAGAGGATCAGGTAATGGTAGTTTTAGAAATAGAGGTCAACAATATCTTCTACGAACAATTGTTTTATATAGAAAGCAGTTACTGTACATAAATGAGATAGAGCAATGAATGCACATATTTTGTACATAATGAGATGTTACTAGTGACAACGTATTGTAGAATGAGGTATGAAATCATTGCACCTTCTGGTTGAAATAGTTCAGGGCTTAGTTACTTGTACTGTAGTTAATAATGCATCAAGAGGGATTTATATTTCATATATTTTTTTTGTATTAATCATATTCTTGTTTAAAGTAGTCGTAATTCTTTTGAGGTATTAATTACATGATAATTGCATTTTGCATGATTCTTATTTAATAGTTTGAAAAGGTTAACATGTTTTAGGTTTGTTGATAACAAAAACCAATCAGATTACATAAACCACCTTGGAGTCAGTAGGTTCCTCAGACACTAACCATAAAAGAAGAGCACTCTCCCGGCAGGGCATGCATCCATATGGATCAGTACCTCCTTGTGTGTCGGGCTAGGAGTCAACACCTTGTCATCTTTGCTATCCCAAAGTTCATTTGCTGTTCCTTAACTGAAAGAAAAGTTTCAACACCCTGTTGAATAATATAAGATTTTTCCACCTCAGAGTATTGTAAGCCTCTAGTGCTCCCTTGGGTGTATGGTTAGCTGTATCTTCCGGGTAGTGGAAACCCAGCTAAATGTATGATTCACTTTGTTATAGTCTATCATTCTTTTACTATGGGATAGAGAGACAAAATGTTTATCTATTCTTCTGAAGTTGTTTTCCTTGGGAAATTGCTATTCCTATGCTTTAGTGGCTAGTTTGACCAAAGTCATATTGCTTGTGTAGTGTATTATTTAATACCACTGGCTATCCTACTGCCCCACCACCAGAAACTTAAGTCAGATATTGGTAATGATGCTAAGTCAATGGAAATGAAGAGCCAACTGCTTACCTAGCAAATTTATCAAGGTGAGGTAAAGGTTAAGACAAGACCTTAAGGTCACAAATGTAAGTGATCCACACAATGTCAGATGACAAAGGAAAATCTCGAGGACCTAACAGCTCTCACTTTAATGCTTATTACCTCTGTATTTTTCATCCTCTAGAAAGCACCCAGTGCCCTTGTCTCTAAAAATTAAACCACAAGTAGGAACTCTAACTTATTTTAGCCCATCATTAGAGTTAATATGCCAGGGTTTAACGCTAGAAGCCAACAAGTGAGAGTTGAGGTCTCATTGGTGATCAGTGTACGTGGCAAATATCCCAGAATGTTCGCTTTGTCTCAAGAGCTTTTCTTCAGTATATGCCACCTGTAAATAATATCCTCACTATGAGCCAACTCCTTGCAAATATTAGTTAATGCAATATTATTAGAGTAATACTAAAAAGCATTCAAGTTATCATTAAGGATCATGGATTTTAGATGTTTCCACCATCGAGGCTGAGTTCAACTAGTTTTTTTTACCATTAGCGATGTGTCCCTGTAGGGCTTCAGCACAGAGAGAGAAAATCACACTTGGTTCTTTTTGTTCATCCGTATATGCACAGCCCTTTTCTGCTAAAGCAGAGCTAGTAGAGACAGAGATTTATCACTTAATAAGAGAAATATTAGTTATACAATTTTATCCATCGCTTCAATGTTACTATTAACCCTACTAAAAAGGTTATCTTTCTATAATGAAGCCTCACTAGTTCATGTTTTCCATCCTACTTCTAATTACGTAACTTTGTGCTCTAGTCTTCATTCTTTCTGTTCATACTCAGAATATCACATATCTTGGTGCTCTAGCTCTGTATATGTACAACATCTTTTACAAGTAAACATTTCAACTTCTATAGTTACTCATGCTAATATAATTTGATGGGTTTTAGTTTACAAAGGATATTATTTATATATAATGTCTTTGAAATACCAACATGTAAGATTACAGAAAGTACATAATACCCTATCCCTACACTTTTTGTTCTACCTTATTTACTAGAGTGCATGCCCAGCAAGGTAAGATTGCTCTTTTTATTCTTTTTAGTGTATTTTGAGGGATTTGGAGATGGAAACTGGTGAGTTTATATTACTGTAAAAAGATTGATTTTTTTGCTATAGAAATTTTTTATTAGAGTTGTATTGAAATCAACCATTGTTCTAAACTTTCACAAGTCATACACCAGTGACTGGATTTGATAATTACTTCAATCTCTAGTTTTTCTAATAAACATAGAAAAATTTTACATTTTTAAACCAACCTAAATTTCGGCTGTATTTTCATTACAAGATTTAACAATATCATCTGTGATAAATTAAAAAACAATATTTGTTCAATAGGTTCTGTAAGTTACATGGTATGTAATGAAGTTTATTCCTGTCACATTAAAAAAAAAGAAACAAAACAAACTTCCCTACTCCTGTCTGGTTTGACTTAATCTGTACTACCTTACCAATTTTCTTTTGTGCAATGTTATAGTGTCGGCAATCCCTTTATAGACATCTCTGCATTGCACCACTTTGTGCCAATTATTTAAGCTCAATTTTCAAGTTGGCATATAATTTGATTCTTAAAGACTGTTTTAACATACTTTAAAATAAGTTTTGTTCACGCAGAACAAATTTTTGCTTATTTCGTGGAAGGTATTTTGCACGAATTTAAGTCCGCGCAATTATAAAAGTAACATCTGAAATATTGGCATAGCATTTTGCCTCTGACTTATTATGCTTAAACTGAATAATTGATTGCATTGGTCCTCATTCATGATAATGCTTGTATTTACTAATTTAGTATTCCTTTTATTTTTTTATTTCTCTTTCAAAAGTGTACATGTAATAATTATCGTTGTCATTCGTTTAACAAGACTGTGTAGGACTAATGACATAACGTAGCATATATACCACTAATTAATGAAAATATCTTATTTTCTTTGATTTTATTTATAATCAGTAAAAGGTAACATGCAAGAGAATGATTAATATGTTTACATGTACTAATAAACTACTAGTATGCAAGTTTGTAACAAATCCTTTCACCACATGTAGGACATGATTATTATATTGCCGCTTTTGAAAAACCATTGACACTAACGTCTTATTTGGTTCCATTTACACGTGAGTTGCTATTAACTACTTTACTGTAATAGTAGACATGTCAGTTTGTTACTACCAAACAGACTGCTCCAATTGACATGTATCCATGTAGCAGCGGATGATTATGCACTCGGTCTGTTGAAGGATTTGGTTGGGGGAAAAATGCTATGGGTGAAATTGAAAATATGCGAATTTACGATCGCGCGACCATAGAATTTTCGACGTTTGCGCGAACTTTCATGCCAGCGAAAATAAATGATACCATAGTACAGTACTGTATATGCAAAATATTATAGTTTTGTCCACTGCTTTGCGTGTATGTCTGCATTGTTTTTACTTAATATAAACTTTATTCATTTATATTTTTAGACAAGTGGAAGTTCACATTATTACATAATACTTTGGGAGTATAGTTTTTTGTTGGGATTTTGTGCAGTGAAGTGAAGATCGAGCTGTAGAAAGTGAGAAAAATTGTGATTTCTGTTCGTAATTCTTAGACTATTGTATGTGAGGTAATTTTCAATATTCTAGTGTTCATGTTGTGGATTTATTGATCGGAATTGTAGTAGTTTTTTGTTGTCATGTGCTTGTATCCTTGGGTGTTCCCAAAAGATGTTTGAAATTTAAAAGTTTAGGGGGCTTTATACAGTGGTGTTGTTTTGAACAAAAAACTATGTTTAAAGGTCATGCCGGACTGTCTGAAGTGTTAGATCTTTCATAGAATAATATTCTAAAAAAAAAATGTGTAGTCTGTATATAGTTTTTAGCTGTTAGTTCTCTTTGCCAGGTGACTGCAAAATTGAAACCTACATTTCTTTAAATATTTTTATTGGTAGAAGCTTTTATAATGTATAAATATTTGTTGTACAATAAGTTACCTAAGTTGGGGTTTATTTACTCTATATGGAAAATTGGTTACATTATTTTAAAATGAAAATATTGAAATATGTGTAGTACTGTAGTATATTTTGTATTTTATCTCATATTTCACATACCGGTATATATCTTGTTAGTGTAAGTAGGTACAACTGGTCATATATGGTAAGATGGTGATTTTGCTCAGTTATATTTTTGGAAGAGATTCCCTTTTTACAGGTAGATCTCTGAAATTGAATAAGTCAAAAGTATATGTTGAAATAGGACATTAACCTTTCAAAATTACCTTTCTCTATAACTATGCATGTCGGCTTTACTACCGGTTCCATGTTTCTTACTGGATTTTGTTACATTTATTGGGAGGTTAAGACCCCAAAGTATATAATCAAGTTGAAGGGCTATTATGCAGTATGATAATTTAGCTGACTGCTTCAAGAAGTGAAACAAGTTTTAAAACTTGAAGCTTTCTGCTATGTAATATGAAATAGGAATACTATATTTGAAGCTTTATGAATATATTCAATATGATTTATTTTATGTACTAATAACAATGGAAATACATAAGTTGGACAATTTCATTTACTGATATTTAATACTACTACTATTACTCTAGTATTCTGCTCTGAGGCTTATATTAAGTTGCACTATATCATGCAATTTGGTATTCGTCTAATTTTAACCTTTTTTTTTTTTTAAACTATAAATTAATCAAAATCAGGCTTGGCTTTTATCTCGTATGGCTATCTTATCCACCAAGTCTCTATTAGATAAATAGTTTTTGGACTGACCTTGTAAACTTTGAATTTACTCTGATCTTTAGTTTTTGTAATGAATTTAAAGAATTATTCCCTTCAGAAACAACCTTAAATTCTATTTGTATTTTCCCATAAAAATCAAACAAACTTTTGAGAGATGACAAAATTTAAATATTGTGTTAGCGTCTACCATTGGATTTTATTCACGTTTATTACCTTGTGTAATGATATAATGTAAATTGTAAATATGTTCAGTAATTACCATTGTACTGCATATCTTGGGACAATCTTTCAACTAAAGATTGTTCCAGTTGAAAATTAGTTGTACAAGTGACTAAATGTTTCTGTATTTCCTTTCCACAGTTAATGCGGAAGTATACTAAAAGTATCTTGCAGCCACCTGATGAGACCTGCTCTATCTGCATGTGCAATTTTCAGGAGAGTTCAGGATTTTCCGATGATGAAGATCGGTCCTCAGGTATTGTGTTATTTTACATGTTTTTTTTTTTTTTTTTTAGAAAAAAGTTCAATCAAATGGACAAGTGTAAAAGTGGGGCTCAGCAGTTAAATAATACTTGTTCCAACACAGAGACTTACCTCGAACTACTTTCTTAGGAGGTACCTGGAATCTCCTCTCAACCGACCAGAGTTTTGTGTAGTCTACCCTACTTCCGTTTTCTGTGGGGACTAACTTAGGCGTAAGGAGAACGTGCCCTGAGGGTAGTCCTGAGCTAGGTCGGCGTGAGCTTGGGTCTCGCTCGTCAGTAAGTTCTCTGGTCGCGTCGTGATACCATCCCGCTGCTCTCCATTCTCTTGCGACCCTTTGTGTCCCCGACTCGTGTGTCCCACGTGGTTCCCGCGTGGTATCTCTGTGCTTTCCCTTGTGTTCGCGTAATTCCCTTGTGCTTCCCCAAGTGTTTTCCTTATCCTTTCCCTTCGTGCCTGTGTCTTGTGGTTTTGTGTTGTGATGGAGCAGACCCGCATTGTTAGGAGGTGTGTGGTCTCCCAAGGACATTAATGTAAATGGCTAGAACAGGGAATCCAATATGACATAAATTACCACCAAAAGGATATTGTCTTCCCTGCTCTACTCTAGGGGCCAGTGTTTTAACCTGCAAAGCACGGACTCAGTGTATTTAAGGGAGACGCATGACTTCAGCCACTGTTAAACTCGTCACAGCATCTCCAATGCTGAAATTCTCAGGCAACTGATGACGCGTCATTACGAAGATCCAATACTAATTCTGGAGACAATGGTACTGGAGCACCAACTTTCACCAAGCTGCCATCATCCATAATCCAAGAGAGAATCAAATGTCCAATGTCTATCATCCCTAGAATAGGCTAGGGAGGAGGGAGGGTCTTTGGGACAGCATAGTACTTCTCCAAAAATAGGTTTTTCCTATATCTAAATAAATTTTTTCTTTTTTTGGGGGGGTTAATGTGCTATGCAGTCTCCAAGGAGAAATAAGGACTAGACTTGTGCACTTTAAAACACAACCATCAACAACCAATCAAACAACTCAATCAAGTGTGTATAGTTGTGAAGGAGAACTAACAAGACTGACACTCACGAACTAGCCGAGTACCACTCTTGCATGTTACACTGGTTGGATTTGAGAGGATCAGGTCTCTTAATGAGTGTGTTCACTGGAATAGGGATAGCCCATGTCGCAAAGGCCTTGCTGGCCTGGTTATTTTAAAGCACGCTACCTTCTGAAGACGTGGATTTCTGCAGATATATTTACAATGTTGACACCGGACAGAGGTTACTATCTCCTGGTCTTAGGGCTGTAATATAATGAAGATTCCCCTGTGAAGAGGCTTCCAATTTTTGACTAAAGACAGAACACCCGGAGTCAGATTAAGCAAACGGTTAGGAATGATGGTGATAAACTGTTCTCTGTAATGCTTCAAGCTCACCGACGTGCTCTTGAAGCTAAAGTTATATGAATAATGGGAGTAACTTTAAAAGAAATTGAGGATTATCTAAATTTGCCAAAAATTTATGTACTCTGTCTAGAGACAAGGATTGATGGAGATGGTCATTGTAATGCAAAAGATGGGGTTATCCAGCACAGAGACCTATCCCTCAGGAAGGCTATCCCTGCCTTCCACTTAATCTAGCTTCTGTCACAGTTTACAGTAGATTTAGCATTATTTTATTTTAATTCATAGAGGGAGTATAAGTGCTCATTTATGGTTTTTTTTTTTTTGGCTTATGTAGGCATAGCAGAATGCTGTATACATAAAAGAATATAAGGTAGTGACCAAGCTATATCATCTATGACCAGTGATTTGAACATCATTGGAGGTCCTTATCTTGACTTAAATGTTTAGTGTTTATTTTGAGCTGTGGGTTTTTTTTATTGGTAACAAGCTTGATTTAATTCATTGATGTAGTTGAGGCAGTGTGAAAATTAAATGTTTCAAGTAACTATCCTATAAGTGAAATTTTTATTGTTTATTTTATTATTATGACATCTTTGGAGCATATGTCCCTTAACAAAGTTGGTAGTCCTCAAACTTTCCATTGTAATAATTTATTAATAAATACATTTTTTCAATATTAATCTTACCCGATGATCATGTAGCTGTCAACTCCGTTGCCCGACAGAAATCTACGGTCGGGATACGCCAGCGATCGCTATCCAGGTGGGGGTGTGCTCAACAGCGCCATCTGTGGTCAGGTACTCAAGTACTTCTTGTCAACAAGACCTCAATTTTTCCTCTGTCGTGCCGCCGGCAAGACCTAAATGGATACGCTGTTGATTTTGGAGTCTTTTGTTCACGATTTGGTGATGTATTTGCTCTGAAGTTTAACCTTCGCTGTTCAGGAAGCTTTATCCTTAGCTTAGCAAGCTTTTGGAATTAATTTGATTCATTGGTTAACGATCTTTGCTTAATTTTGGAATTCCCCCTTGACTACCTCTAAATTCAAGATGTCTGACCATTCCCAAGTTCCTAAATACAGGCAGTGTAGTGTTAGGACTTGTACTAGGCGTCTTCCGAAGGCCTCTATAGATCCTCACACCGTATGTTCCAATTGTAGGGGAAAATCCTGTCAATTGGAAGATCGATGTGGGGAATGTGCTGGGCTTTCGGAATTCGATTTTAATGAATTCCTCAGATATGCACGTAGGTTAGAGAAGGAGAGAGATAGGAGGAGTTCTTCTCGCTCTGTGGATTTTTCCTCTCCCCATGCCCCTCAACCTTTTCCTTCCCCTGTGGTGGTGACTCCCGAACCTGCTACGAGTGCTCAGCCTGGAATGGCTGATATGTTGCGTGCCATTCAGGCTGAGAAGGTGGAGTCGTTGGTTAGTGACCGCAATCAGCTCTTGGCAGATGTCAGAGAGCTTAAAGCGAAGAGTGCAGTGGGAAGTGTTAGTGCTAGTGATGTGCATAGTGTCAGTGTCAGTGTTGCGCATGAGGGTACATCTGTGCGTGCCAGTCGTCCTCCCAGTCCGGGACCTCTTGCAAGCTCCCAAGCCCAGGGGAGAAGCAATGTCGAAGGACCAAAGGGTTCGGCAGGCCTTGATCGGCGCACGGATGTATCCTCAGTGGTTGCGGACGTATCTGCTAAGGATCGTCCCATCCACTTACAGACGAATGAGCCCTTACATTCCTCGTCTGTGGAAGAGGTTTCCAGGAGGAAACGGTGGACCAAGGTCTCACGACCGCTCAAACGTAAGGTCCCTTCCGAGCTAGTCCAACGGCCCAGGTGTAGCCACTGGGTCAGTTCGGACTCGCCGCAGTCATCTGATGACTGCACACCTCCCAAGAGAGGTAGAGTGGTCCCTCAACAGGCCTCTGCTCCGCCTGTTGTTGCTCCAACCACAGTAGACCCTAAGTGGTCCATGCTGCAGACTATGCAGTCTCAGCTTGCGGCATTTATGCAGGAGTATCATGCCGAGAAGGTTAACACCTCTCCTGTTAACCTACAACCCGCAGAGGTTGTGCGCTCAGCAGATACTGCGGCTGCCTGCTCCCACACCCCATCTGTGAGAGCTCCTCCACCGATGCGCAGTCCTCACTGCCAGACGCATGTTCTTGCTGCACCATCTGCTAACATGCGTGAGCTGCCGCATCAGGAGTTGCCGGGTTCCAGCACTATGCGGCATTCTCCTCAGCCCATGCAGCATGCTCTGCAGACCTTACAGCATGCTCCGCATACCATGCAGCATGAGCCGCATACCTTACAGCATGCTCTGCATACCATACCGCATGCTCCTCAGCCCACCGCAGACCCTCCCACACACCAGCCCTCTGCTTTTGTTGTTGCCAGCTCGCAGACTGTCCAGCAGAGGCATGATGATGGATCCGCAGGTACGCATGCACCCGTTCTGCAGGATTCAGCCATTCAGCTTGCTGCTCTGCCTTTGCCTCTCACAACTCAACTTTCGGATGATGATGTATCGGATGATGAAGCTGCTCATCTGGATGATCCTCACTCTGATGTTGAAGGACAAAAGTCTTCGCCACCCTCCTTAGACTTTCGCAAAGTCCTTGCTTTGTTCAGGGATTTGTATCCTGAACACTTTGTGTCTGCAACCCCTCGTTCTCCTCCCTCCGAGTTTGCTCTGGGCATGCAGTCTGCTGCGCCTGCCTTCACCAAGCTTGTTCTCGCCAGATCATCTAGGAGAGCTTTGAGGGTTATGGGGGACTGGTTGCATTCCAAGAAGCAACTGGGAAGGACCTCTTTTGTGTTTCCTCCTCCCAAGCTGGCTTCTAAGTCGAGCGTCTGGTATGCCACGGGAGAGGAACCTGGCTTGGGGGTTCCTGCCTCTGCCCAGGCCGACTTCTCAAGTCTGGTTGACTCTCCCCGCAGGTTGGCTATGAGACGTTCGAAGATCTGCTGGTCCTTTTCAGATCTTGATCATATGTTGAAGGGAGTCTTTCGTGCCTTCGAGATATTCAACTTCCTCGATTGGTGTTTGGGAGCCTTAAGCAGGAAGACTTCCCCTTCAGATAAGGACTCGGCCATGCTGATCATGTCTAGCATGGACAAGGCAATTCGGGATGGGTCTGGTGAACTTGCGGCTTCA
Source organism: Palaemon carinicauda (assembly GCF_036898095.1). Classification (NCBI taxonomy): domain Eukaryota; kingdom Metazoa; phylum Arthropoda; class Malacostraca; order Decapoda; family Palaemonidae; genus Palaemon; species Palaemon carinicauda. The sequence goes on from NC_090734.1 coordinate 138,310,361, forward strand.
TATGTATCAGGAGTCCTCAAGAAGAGAGAACATCTGTGCTCCTTCTTATCTGCTGGTATCACTCCTTGCCAGAAGTCAGAGTTGCTGTTTGCTCCTCTCTCCAAGTGTCTGTTTCCGGAGGAGTTGATTAAGGGGATGGCTGCCTCTCTTATCCAGAAGGATACTCATGACCTCATGGCTTCTTCTGCACGTAAGGCTAAAACCTTACCTTCCGTGCCTAGACCCTTCCGCCATACAGCAGTTGATACACCTGCTTCTAGGTTCATCCCGCCCTTTCGTGGCAGAACCTCCAGCAGAGGAGGTACCCGTGCAGACAGTCACCGTGGCAAGTCCAAGAAGGGTTCCAAGTCCGCAAAAGGCAAGTTTTGACTGCCTTTCTCTCCAGACAGCAGTAGGAGCCAGACTCAAGACCTTCTGGCAAGCTTGGGAGAGCAGAGGTGCAGACGCTCAGTCTGTGAAGTGGCTAAGGGAGGGATACAGAATTCCGTTCTGCCTCAATCCCCCTCTAGCTACATCTCCCATCAACCTCTCTCCCAACTACAAGGAGAAGGACAAGAGGCTAGCGTTGCAACAAGAGGTGTCGCTCTTGCTACAGAAGGAAGCAGTGGTCATAGTCCGGGATCATCAATCCCCGGGTTTTTACAACCGTCTCTTCCTGGTAGCCAAGAAGACAGGAGGTTGGAGACCGGTGCTGGACGTCAGTGCTCTCAATGCTTATGTCACCAAGCAGACGTTCACGATGGAGACGACGAAGTCGGTCCTAGCAGCGGTCAGGCAGGAGGACTGGATGGTCTCGTTAGACCTGAAAGACGCATACTTTCACGTCCCCATCCATCCAGACTCCCAACCTTTCCTAAGATTTGTCTTTGGAAAGGTTGTGTACCAGTTCCAAGCCCTGTGCTTTGGCCTAAGCACGGCACCTCTTGTGTTTACGAGACTGATGAGGAATATTGCGAAATTCCTTCACTTGGCAGACATCAGAGCCTCCCTCTATTTAGACGACTGGCTTTTAAGAGCTCCCACAAGTCGTCGCTGTCTGGAGAATCTCAGATGGACTATGGATCTGACCAAGGAACTGGGCCTCCTGGTCAATTTAGAGAAGTCCCAGCTCGTCCCATCCCAGACCATTGTTTACCTGGGTATGGAGATTCAGAGTCGAGCTTTTCGGGCTTTTCCGTCGGCCCCAAGGATCAACCAAGCCCTAGAGTGCATCCAGAGCATGCTGAGAAGGAACCGATGCTCAGTCAGGCAGTGGATGAGTCTAACAGGGACACTTTCATCGCTGGCCCTGTTCATCGAGTTAGGGAGACTCCACCTCCGCCCCCTTCAGTATCATCTAGCTGCTCACTGGATAAAGGACATGACGCTAGAGACGGTCTCAGTTCCTGTTTCCGAAGAGATGAGGTCTACTCTAACGTGGTGGAAGAACAGCATTCTTCTCAAGGAAGGTCTATCTTTAGCTGTTCAGACCCCCGACCACCGTCTCTTCTCGGACGCATCAGACTCGGGCTGGGGTGCGACATTGGACGGACAGGAATGCTCGGGAACATGGAATCAGGAGCAAAGGACACTTCACATCAATTGCAAGGAGTTGTTGGCGGTTCATCTGGCCTTGATAAACTTCAAGTCCCTCCAGCTAAACAAGGTGGTGGAGGTGAACTCCGACAACACCACAGCCTTGGCTTACATCTCCAAGCAGGGGGGGACTCATTCGAGGAAGTTGTTCGAGATCGCAAGGGACCTCCTCATTTGGTCAAAAGATCGAAAGCTCACGCTGGTAACGAGGTTCATTCAGGGCGATATGAATGTCATGGCAGATCGCCTCAGCCGGAAGGGTCAGGTCATCCCCACAGAGTGGACCCTTCACAAGAATGTTTGCAGCAGACTTTGGGCCCTGTGGGGTCAGCCAACCATAGATCTGTTCGCTACCTCGATGACCAAGAGGCTCCCATTGTATTGTTCTCCGATTCCAGACCCAGCAGCAGTTCACGTGGATGCCTTTCTGCTGGATTGGTCCCATCTCGACCTGTATGCATTCCCGCCGTTCAAGATTGTCAACAGGGTACTTCAGAAGTTCGCCTCTCACAAAGGGACACGGCTGACGTTGGTTGCTCCCCTCTGGCCCGCGAGAGAATGGTTCACAGAGGTACTGCAATGGCTGGTCAACGTTCCCAGGACTCTTCCTCTAAGAGTGGACCTTCTGCGTCAACCTCACGTAAAGAAGGTACACCCAAGCCTCCACGCTCTTCGTCTGACTGCCTTCAGACTATCGAAAGACTCTCAAGAGCTAGAGGCTTTTCGAAGGAGGCAGCCAGAGCGATTGCCAGAGCAAGGAGGACATCCACTCTCAGAGTCTATCAGTCTAAATGGGAAGTCTTCCGAAACTGGTGCAAGGCCAATGCAGTTTCCTCAACCAGTACCACTGTAACCCAGATTGCTGACTTCCTGTTACATCTAAGGAATGTTAGATCCCTATCAGCTCCTACGATCAAGGGTTACAGAAGTATGTTGGCAGCGGTTTTCCGCCACAGAGGCTTGGATCTTTCCACCAACAAAGATCTACAGGACCTCCTTAGGTCTTTTGAGACCTCAAAGGAACGTCGGTTTTCCACTCCAGGCTGGAATCTTGACGTGGTCCTAAGGTTCCTTATGTCATCCAGATTTGAACCGCTCCAATCAGCCTCTTTTAAGGACCTCACATTAAAAACTCTTTTCCTCGTATGCCTAGCAACAGCTAAAAGAGTAAGTGAGATCCACGCCTTCAGCAGGAACATAGGTTTCACATCGGAAACGGCTACATGTTCCTTGCAGCTCGGTTTTTTGGCTAAAAACGAGCTTCCTTCACGTCCTTGGCCTAAATCGTTCGAGATCCCTAGCCTGTCCAACTTGGTGGGGAACGAACTGGAGAGAGTACTTTGCCCAGTCAGAGCTCTTAGGTACTATCTAAGAAGGTCAAAACCTTTACGAGGACAATCAGAAGCCTTATGGTGTGCTGTCAAGAAGCCTTCGCTACCAATGTCTAAGAACGCAGTTTCTTACTACATCAGGCTTCTGATTAGAGAAGCTCATTCTCATCTGAAGGAAGAAGACCTTGCTTTGCTGAAGGTAAGGACACATGAAGTGAGAGCTGTGGCTACTTCAGTGGCCTTCAAACAGAACCGTTCTCTGGAGAGTGTTATGGATGCAACCTATTGGAGAAGCAAGTCAGTGTTCGCATCATTCTATCTCAAAGATGTCCAGTCTCTTTACGAGAACTGCTACACCCTGGGACCATTCGTAGCAGCGAGTGCAGTAGTAGGTGAGGGCTCAGCCACTACATTCCCATAATCCCATAACCTTTTTAACCTTTCTCTTGAATACTTTTTATTGTTGTTTTGGGTTGTACGGTCGGCTAAGAAGCCTTCCGCATCCTGGTTGATTTGGCGGGTGGTCAATTCTTTCTTGAGAAGCGCCTAGGTTAGAGGTTGTGATGAGGTCCTTTAGTATGGGTTGCAGCCCTTTATACTTCAGCACCTAAGAGTCGTTCAGCATCCTAAGAGGACCGCTACGCTCAGTAAGGAAGACGTACTTAATAAAGGCAGAGTAATGGTTCAAGTCGACTTCCTTACCAGGTACTTATTTATTTTATATTTGTTATTTTGAATAACTAATAAAATGAAATACGGGATACTTAGCTTCTTTGTTAACATGTATGCTGGTCTCCACCCACCACCCTGGGTGTGAATCAGCTACATGATCATCGGGTAAGATTAATATTGAAAAATGTTATTTTCATTAGTAAAATAAATTTTTGAATATACTTACCCGATGATCATGATTTAAAGGACCCGCCCTTCCTCCCCATAGAGAACCAGTGGACCGAGGAGAAAATTGAGGTCTTGTTGACAAGAAGTACTTGAGTACCTGACCACAGATGGCGCTGTTGAGCACACCCCCACCTGGATAGCAATCGCTGGCGTATCCCGACCGTAGATTTCTGTCGGGCAACGGAGTTGACAGCTACATGATCATCGGGTAAGTATATTCAAAAATTTATTTTACTAATGAAAATAACATTTTTTAAAAGTTTCAGTTAGTAATTTATACTGTTCAAACCTTTTGGTCCATCCCATTGATTTTTTATATTTGTGACAATACATTTTTCGTTCAGTTAGTAATTTATACTTTTCAAACCGTTTGGTCCATCCCATTGATTTTTTATATTTGTGACAATACATTTTTCGTTCAGTTAGTAATTTATACTTTTCAAACTGGTCCGTCCCCATGATTGTGGATATTTTTGACTCAATGGTCGGGTGATAAAACTTGGTAATAATATTTGAATCACATTAATAGATCTATTAGGGTACCTGCCTAAAGTTACATTATTAATACAAAGCTGTCTGATTGCTATCCCTTAATGAGCTGACATCTACTTACAACCAAAATCAATAACCTTGGGCTCAGTAATATACAGTATGTTGCATGAATGGTTTTGTGCATACAATATATGGTTTTTAACCCTTTTACCCCCCAAAGGTACTGGTACGTTTCACAAAAGCCATCCCTTTACCCCCATGGACGTACCGGTACGTCCTTGCAAAAAAATGCTATAAATTTTTTTTTTTTTTCATATTTTTTATAAATTTTTGAGAAAATTCAGGCATTTTCCAAGAGAATGAGACCAACCTGACCTCTCTATGACAAAAATTAAGGCTGTTGGACCAATTTTAAAAAAAATATACTGCAAAATGTGCTGGGGAAAAAAATAACCCCCCTGGGGTTAAGGGTTGGAAATTTCCAAATAGCCTGGGGGTAAAAGGGTTAATGAAGGAATTAACAAAAAATGTGAAACTTCAAGGTATGACAGTGAAAGCATTTTTTCCTTACATGAATACAAAGCATCATCCTTTAATAGGAGTATGGGTTTAACGAAACTAGTTCAGCCGTTTAAAATTTTAACGAGATATAGTTACCTGTTGGGTGGTGGGTAGGCCTCAACCACCCGACAGGTGGAGCTACCCTCACTCTAACTTCGGGCTCCAAAGAGTACTGATGTTCAATACAACTATTTTCTATATATTGACTAATTTTTTTCATTCAAACATGAAAATATGGTGAAATTTATAGCCTAAATTCTGTACATTTATTTTTAGCTAAATCAAAAAACTTGTATATAAAGGAAAATTGCCTTTAAAATTATAATTTATACTGTACATTGATAAAATAGATACACAGTATACTGCAAAATAAGCTAAAAGAATTTCCAATGTACATCCTGTTGTCTAAAAAATTATCTTAATCAAATGGCTTTTTAATGAGAAAGAGTTTGAAGTAACCCCAAAATAACATTATTTTATTGGGGCCAAATTGCGCTCCTTAACCCTCTGGTGATCAAGGCCAGGACATAATCGCTGTCATGCTCATGACTTTTGGTCAGGAGTTAATAACATGATGTGTCAACCTACTCATGTCACCATTTTGTAGCATAACTAAAAAGAACAAAGATAGAAGAAGCTGAAAATTGCATTAGAAAGTTGAATAAATATTCTATATAGGATTGGTTAAATGATCAGATGACGCCAAAGTGAGTCTTTTTAGCCTCGGTTGGTTAAGGCTCACTGGCGTCTATGTTTATCTCATTTAAACTTTTAAGTGGCAGCTTTAGCTTTGATGAAGTCAAACTCCTCTTAAAGGATTGACATTTGTATTAGGAAAAATACAAATTGCTTTAAAGATTGTTATTCTATTCAATTTATTGTATATGTTGTTAATTTTTATTTCTTTTGTATTGTATATCATTTATTGCTTATATTGGAATTCAGTATTTCTGATAGCCATAGACAATAATTAATGTATTTTCTTGAAATACCTATAATTTGCTCAGTTTATGGCATAAAATAACCTTCATCCCTTTGCAGGGTTTCATGGTAATGGTGTAGTCAGCTTAAGCCTTTGTAATCACATGTTCCATGCAGCTTGTATTAAGCATATGGTCAAATCCACTCCCCAGTTCCTAGAATGCCCCAATTGCAAAACAATGCACGGAGAGAAACAAGGCACTCAACCGGAGGGTAAAATGAAGATTACCTACTTACCACAGTCTCTTCCTGGGTATAGGGGTATTAATACTATACAGATAACTTACTGGTAAGTAAATGTTCTACCATTTATACAACTTACAGGCCCTCTATATATAGCCTCTGCTCTATCAAAAATAGTGCATTGTAAGCTTTATATAAGTCACCAATAGTAGAAGTATAAGTCACCAATAGTAGAAATCTTTAGTCTTTTGCATAGATAAGTATCCTTCATTAGAGGATGGCCCTTATGATGTATTAAGTACCTTATAATTTATTTTATGTCACAAGAGAAAATCCTCCTGTAGGAGTTAAAAGATTTATTTTGGTCATAGGCTAAACAATGTTATTTCTTTTTTAATTTACTAAGTGTTATAATTGCCATTAACTTTCTCAGTTACTATATATTTCTGTAGTTAAGGTGACCTTGACTTGAGACAAGTTTTAAATTCAGGTTAATATTAATATCTTACCTATGATATAGGAGGACCCTAAATAACAAAACCATATCTGGAATTGTATAAAATACTGTAAACCCCAAATAAAACCATATGTGAATTTGTACAAAATAAAAAGGCTCAAAATACTATATGATATTGACATGAATTTTAAACACAAGACTTACCCGGTAGTTATATATATAGCTTACGTCAACGGCAGAAAATTCGAAACTCGCGCCAACCGCCAGTTGGATAGCCAGGTGTACCATCCCTGCGCCCTAGCAAGGTACCTGGGAACCATTCCAGTGACCCTCATATATTCCCTGCCATGTGAATTCTACTCCGTCATTACTGATCGTTTTTTTGGTGATGTACAAATCTCTGGTTATTGACTCCCGCTTGTTATTGATCTTGCTTTGGATATTTCTTGATTTTGTTTGGATTAGAAGATTTTTTACCTTTGCTTATCTGAATTCTCTTTAAAATTTCAAAATGGCCACCCCCCCTATAACTTTTAGGTTATGTGTGAGCAGTGGGTGTAAGACTCGAATGGCTAAAGCCTCTCTTAACCCCCATTCTCTCTGTGTTGCATGCAGAGGTAAAGAGTGTGATTTAAGTGATTGCTGTGATGAATGTGTTTTACTGTCAGAGCATGAATGGATTGAGTTTGATAGATACAGGCGTAAACTCAAAAGGGATAGATTGAGGCGTAGTTCTTCTCGCTCATCTAGAGATATATCCTCTTCCCATGTCATTAATCCCATTCCTTCACCTGTAGTGGTAGATCCCAATCCCACTATTGCAATTGCTAAAGAACCATCACTAAAAGATATGTTAGTGGCGAATCAAGCTCTTGGCGCTTAAGTTGAATCTTTGGCTGCTAACAGGACACAGTTAATGTCCGATGTGCAACAATTAAAAGGTGAAAGTGCAAGTGCAGTGAAGTTAAGTGCTGTGGAGGGTGCGCCTGCTTGTGTCTGTCGTCCTCCTAGTCCTAGACCTCTTCCAAGCTCCCCAACCCCTGGGAGAAGGAATGTCGAAAGACGAAAGGAGACGAGAGGCTTTAATAAACGAGCAGACGTCCCCTCGAACGTACCTGTGGGCGCCTCCCAGGACGTTCGCCCTCACCAATGGAAAGGTGAGGTTAGGTGTTTTTCGTCGTCTTCGGATGAACCCTTGCCTAAAAGAGGCTGGAAGCTTGCTTCTAGAACTCTTAAGAGGACCTATGATAAAGCCTATCAACATCCTGTTAGTTCTAAACCTGGATGTAGTCACTGGGATACTCCAGAGCCTTTTGAAAGTCCTCCGATAAAACGTCCTTATAGAACGATGGACGTTTCCAAGGATCCTTCTATGCAGTCAGGACCAGGCTTAACCTCATTCCAAGCTCCCAAGCAGCCTTCGGACTGGTTTTTTGCCTTCAAGGCGCTCTGTTCCGTTTAGCGATAAGGAGAACGTTGTGATTTCATCACTGATTTCACAACGTTTGGATCCTAACTTTGTCATGCTGCAAGACATGCAAAGCAAGCTCTCGTCCTTTATGCAAACATACCAGCGTAGCAACAGATCTCATATCGGCACACGTGACAGTTTCGGTCGTGATCGAAACAGCGAACTAGGACGTGTTCTTGAACGCCCTTGTACTCGAGGATCTAATCTTCCTGCTAGCCGCTATGAACATCCTTTAGGAAGTGATCGTGATCGTTCTCCTAAGTCCGCAGTCGATAGTTCTTTTATTGAACGCGAACGTTCTTCCAAGAACAAGGAGTTCATTCCTTCAGACATTGTGCTCGAACGTTCTTCAAAGAAAGACGTTGGACGTCCTGTTAAACAGGTTATTGAACGTCCTTGTGAACGTGTTACCGAACGTCCTGTTAAACAGGCTAATGTTCGTTCCTTGAAAAAGTCTTTCGAAGGCCCTTTGCTACAGGATCCTGGACTTCCTACGAAACAGGCTGACGATCCTCCTTCGGAACAGGCTGCCGAATGTCCTTACAAACAGGCTGCCGAACGTCCTTCAGGTCGTGTTTCCGAAAGGATAACAGTTGAACGAGTCGTTGAACAACAAGCGGTTCGTAGCACCGAACGCTTGTCAGGAGTTGATGGCAAGCGTTTTTCAGAATATGATCCTGAACGTCCTATCCTTTATCATATTTCGGATGTTAGTTTCGATTATGATAATGAGGCGCATTCTTTTCAAGATATAGATACAGTTCAAGTACAGGAACTTCTTGTCTCCGATCCAGCTGATCGTGAGCGTTCGGATGAGCCGCAAACGACTCTGCCGCCTGATTCTATTCGCAATGAGCCTATTTCTATTACTGTCGGCACTCAGGATATTTTTGAAAGAGAAACTGCTCTTAACCCTACTGCTCCGGAAGGAACGTTGCAAGAGAAGGAAGTAGAAGGCCAGCTTTCTCCTATGGAGTTCGATGAGATTTCAGATGACGAGGACTCAGTTTCTTTCCGTCATTCGGCTGATCTGAAAAAAACTAGTGAAAGATTTTACGGAAGAGTTTTCAGACTTTTTTTGTCCCTGTGGCTCCACGTTCGCCTCCGTCTGAGTTTACTCTTGGGAAAGCCTCTAAGAAAGCCCTCTTTACTAAGATGGTATTATCGCGCTCTTCTAAGAGAGCTCTTAAATTGATGGGTGACTGGTTACAGTCTAAGAAAGCCTTAGGAAAGACGGCTTTTTCCTTTCCTCCGGCTAGACTGGCTTCGAGGTCGAGTATCTGGTACGAGACAGGAGAAGTTCTCGGCTTGGGGATTCCTGCCTCTGCCCAGGGAGATTTCTCAAGCTTCGTAGATGCTCCTCGTCGGTCGGCCATGAGAAAGACCAAGATTTTTTGGTCGTCTTCTGAGATAGACCACCTTCTCAAGGGAATTTTTAGAGCCTTTGAAGTCTTTAACTTTTTAGACTGGACTCTTGGGGCTTTGGGTAAGAAAGTTGAGACTTTTAAAGAGGGGGATACCTCTGCCTTAGTCCATTTAATGTCGTGCATGGACAAAGCTTTGAGGGATGGTTCTAACGAACTTGCAGCTCTATTTTCTGCAGGCATTCTTAAGAAAAGAGATCAACTTTGCTCTTTTCTTTCGCCTGGGGTTACTCCCTTTCGGAAGTCCGAGCTTTTGTTTGTGCCTCTTTCTCCATTGCTGTTCCCACAAGAACTTATCAGGGAGATTTCTGCAGCCTTAGCTCAAAAGGCTACTCAGAATCTTGTCTCTAAGACAGTGAGAAAGGCTCTTCCTCCCTCATTTACCAGTCGCAAGCCTAAGGAAGAAACTTTTCCCAAGTTCTCACAGCCCTTTCGAGGGAGATCTTCCAGCAGGGATAGCTCCAGACCTGATGCTAGAAGAAGTAAGAGAAGAGGCTTCAGAGCAGGGCGAAGCAGGGTCTGATTGCTTTCGCCTTCAGGCAGTAGGTGCCAGACTACTCAAATTCTGGCAAGCTTGGGAGAAGAGAGGAGCAGATCAGTGGTCTATCCAGATCTTGAAGGAGGGTTACAAGATCCCCTTTCAAGGGAGCCCTCCTCTGGTCTTAGTTCCTGTGGATCTCTCTCCCAGATACAGAGAGGAGGAAAAGGGGGCCATAGAGAAAGTACAGGATATTTGTTCACCGGGTTTCTACAACCGTCTATTCCTTGTACCCAAGAACTCGGGGGGGATGGCGTCCAGTTCTGGATGTGAGTGCGCTGAATAAGTTCATCATGAAAACGAAGTTCTTTATGGAGACTTTGAAGTCAGTGCTAGCAGCAGTATGGAAGGAAGACTGGATGGTCTCATTAGACCTTCAGGACGCCTACTTCCACATCCCTATCCTTCCGAGCTTCAGACCTTACCTAAGGTTTGTCTTCATGGGAGATGTCTTCCAATTCAGAGCCCTATGCTTCGGCCTTTGCACAGCACCTCAGGTCTTTACGAAGCTCATGCTGAATGTGGCAAAGATCCTCCATTTGAGGAGCATAAGAGCCTCCCTGTATCTCGACGACTGGCTTCTCAGAGCGCACTCTTATGATCACTGCCTGAAGGATCTTCAGACAACCTTGGACCTTGCGAAAGAACTGGGTCTCCTTGTAAACAAGGAAAAGTCTCTCTTGGTTCCATCTCAAGAGATTTTATATTTGGGGATGACGATACGGAGTCAGACTTTTCGGGCTTTTCTGTCTCCCTTAAAGATAGAGCTAGCCAAGATGAAACTAAAATCGTTTCAATCCAAGAAAGTTTGTTCAGCAAGGAAGTGGTGGATGAGTCTTGTAGGAACCCACTCCTCCTTGGAACTATTTGTGCCACTAGGAAGATTGAATCTTCGTCCTCTCCAGTTCCATCTCAACAACCATTGGGACGAGGAGAGGACTTAGAAACGATGTCCATTCCTATCACGAACCCCATCAAAGACTGCCTTCGGTGGTGGGAAGAACCAAACAAATTCCAGGAAGGTCTCGATTTGTCAGTAAAGAGCCCAGACCTTGTGTTATGCTCCGACGCCTCGGACACAGGATGGGGAGCAACCCTAAACAAGTTAGAAGTCTCGGGTCTATGGTCAGAGATCCAAAAATCCTTGCATATAAACCACAAGGAGTTGTTGGCAGTTCTTTTAGCCCTCAAGAGTTTCGAGGAATTAGTCACCAACAAAGTGGTTCAGGTCAATGCGGACAACACGACAGCATTGGCGTACATCTCAAAGCAAGGGGGAACACACTCGATATCTCTGTACGAGACGTCAAAGAATCTCCTCGTGTGGGCAAGAGAGAGGAACGTTATTCTTCTGACAAGATTCATTCAAGGGGAAAAAAACGTAATAGCAGACAGCCTCAGCAGACGAGGTCAGATCCTTCCAACAGAGTGGACTCTCAACATTCATGTGTGCAAGAGCCTGTGGCGTCTTTGCACCCATGCATAGATCTCTTCGCAACCTCAAAGACAAAGAGGTTAGAGGCGTATTGCTCCCCTGTTCCGGATCCAGGAGCAGTCCACATAGACACATTTCTTTTGGACTGGTCCAATCTAGATCTGTACGCCTTCCCACCATACAAGATCCTGTACAAAGTAGTACAGAAATTTGTAACATCCAAAGGAACCAGGATGACCCTAGTGGCTCCCTATTGGCCATCAAGAGAATGGTTCACAGAGGTACTGGAATGGGTGATAGACACTCCAAGAATTCTTCCATTAAGAGTAGATCTACTCAGACAACCCCACTTGGAAAAATTCCATCAAAATCTCCACGCTCTTCAGCTGACTGCCTTCAGACTATCGAAAGACTCACTAGATCTAGAGGCTTTTACGAAGGAGGCAGCTCAGGCTATTGCAAGAGCAAGAAGGACTTCGACTATCAAAGTCTATCAATCTAAGTGGCAGGTTTTTAGAGAGTGGTGTAGAATCAATTCTTTCCTCATCCAGTACCTCTGTAGCTCAAATTGCGGATTTCCTGCTATATCTTCGAAGGAAGTGCAATTTCTCCTCCTCTACTATTAAAGGCTATAGGAGTATGTTAGCTACTGTGTTTAGGCATAGAAACCTTGACCTTTCTAACAATAAGGATCTGCAAGAACTTCTTAAGTCTTTCGAGACTACAAAGCAACGAAACCAAGATTCTCCAGCCTGGAATTTGGATATTGTTTTGAAGTATCTTATGAGCGACAGGTTTGAGCCACTGGGTTCAACTTCTATGAAAGACCTTACTATGAAGACTTTATTTTTGGTCAGCCTTGCAACAGCCAAAAGAGTGAGTGAAATTCATGCGTTTAGCAAAAAGGTTGGATTTCGTAATGGTAAAGCCGTATGTTCCTTACAATTAGGCTTTCTTGCCAAAAATGAACGCCCTTCTCAACCTTGGCCCAAAGCATTCGAGATTCCAAATCTTACGGATCTGGTTGGAGAAGAGGTAGAAAGTCTTATGCCCAGTAAGAGCTCTGAGATGCTACTTGGCTAGAACAAAAGATTTACGAGGCAAGTCTGAATCTTTATGGTGTTCAGTCAAAAAGCCCTCTTTACAGATGTCTAAAAATGCCTTGTCATATTTTGTCAGGCCTTTGATTAAGGAAGCACATATTCATTGTAATGAATCAGACCTTGGACCTTTAAAGGTCAAGACTCATGAAGTCAGAGCAGTTGCAATGTCGGCAGCATTCAGGCAGAACAGATCACTACAAAGTATAATGGACACAACCTTCTGGAGGAGCAAATCTGTGTTTGCATCATATTATTTGAAAGGTGTTCAGACTTGTTACGAGGACTGTTACACTCTGGGTCCATTCGTAGCAGCGAATGCAATAACCTTTTCTTCTCTTGGTACTTTTAATTGTTTTTTATGGTTGTTTGTGGAGATTGTGTCAGTCTTCCACAATCATTGATTTTGTCAGGTGGTCAAATTTGTTCCTTGCGAGCGCCTGGAACTGGTTATTAGAGGAGGTTCTGTCATGATGAGGTTTTGACACCAGTTTGACAGTCCCTTCGAGATCTTCAGCCCCCGGGAGGATCGCTGGATCTCATAAGGCTAGCAGACATAATGAGGCAGAGTATCATTGAAGTCAGCTTCCTTATCAGGTACGAACCCTCAAGTTTGTTTTAATCAACTCTTAAGTAGAATTCCAGATATGCTAGCTGTCTCTAACCCTCCACCAAAGGTGTTAATCAGCTATATATATAACTACCGGGTAAGTCTTGTGTTTAAAAATGATATTTTCATTAATAAAATAAATTTTTTAACATACTTACCTGGTAGTTATATATAATTTTAGTCCCACCCTCCTCCCCTCTAAGAGACTAGAGGCATGGAATATATGAGGGTCACTGGAATGGTTCCCAGGTACCTCGCTAGGGCGCAGGGGTGGTACACCTGGCTATCCAACTGGCGGTTGGCGCGAGTTTCGAATTTTCTGCCGTTGACGTCGGGGACGTAAGTTATATTAAGACTTCCCTATACTGTATAGATGAATAAAATCCCAACACTTTCTGTACGTAGACCATAAGAAATGTTCATATACCCGAATTATTCGGACAATGTTAAATGCTAATAAGGTAGTTATTGAACAAAATTTCATTAACCATCACAAACAACCTCTCGTGATGATACATTAATTTGGATATCAATTCAATTAACAATTTTTCAATATTAATCTTACCCGATAATCATGTAGCTGTCAACTCTGTTGCCGACAGAAATCTACGGTCGGGATACGCCAGCGATCGCTATACAGGTGGGGGTGAACACCACAGCGCCATCTGTGGTCAGGTACTCCAGTACTTCTTGTCAACACCACCTCAATTTTTCCTCTGTCGTGCCTCCGGCTAGACCTACATGGATACGCTGTTGATTCTGGAGTTTTTGCTCACGATTTGGTGATGTATTTGCTCTAGAGTTTAGCTTTCGCTATTCAGGAAGTTTTATCATTAGCTTAGCTAGCTTTTGGAATTAATTTGATTAATTATGGTGACGAAGAGAGTATGAACTCTCTTTCACTTTTTAATGGCCGACCCTTCCCTTAGACGGAAGTGTTGGTGTCTAAGAGAGTATAGACTCTCTTTCTTAATTTTGCTTAACAAAAGTTATAGATTTATTTTATATCTCTCCGCCTTTTATAGGCCTCTTCGATTAACTTCCTTTTATTATAAACTTATTAAAATTAATTTTTATATTTGTTTATATTCGACCTTTCCTAATAGTAGGCGGTCTTTTCTTGGTACCGAAGTTAATTAACATTGAGCCCGTCATTTCGTTTTTACCTGTTAACATATTATGCTATTTTAATGTTTTTGAAAGAATTTCTTTGATAGTCTCGTACTGTTTTCAAAGTTGAACTAACGTTTTGTTTTGTCTCTGCAGTTGTTGACGTTCAGAACGTTCAACTTGCGCTCTATCGTTACGATAGAGAGAGAATTTTCACGGTGTCACGTTGCAGTAAGAGTAAACCGATTCTAGCGTTTTGTTCATTCTTTCTTAGCTTAATGGTTTTAATTCTAATAAAGGAACTTTTTATTTGGGAAATCTTTCAGTTTTTTTCCTTTAACAATAATATGTTTTAACGATATATATGATTGGGCTCATCTCTCAGGTTCTAAGTCAAGAGAGAGAGAGAGAGAGATAGAGACGGAGGGAGAGAGAGGAGGATAAACGTTTCGTTCAAGCGAGTAACGTTGTTATCGTTTTTGCTCTTCTCCCTAGTCTCTTTAGGGGAAGAAGGTAAACGTTTCTAGAGTTTTATTCTTGTTCTCAAGCTTTATGCGGTGAGAGATTTTAAACGTAGTTTATTTGATCTAGTGTTTAGTCTCTTTCCAGCCACTGAATTATTTATCTTTCATTATATTTTTCTGTTACATTGTAATTCTGTTTTCGCAATTACTAACTTTTAAGGAAGGATAGAATTGTGTGTTTCAGGTACAAACCACTTAAAGTTTCGAGTTCAGTGAAATAAGTGCAAACAGAAAATCAAAAGTGATAAAGTGATAAGCGCAAAGTGTTACAGTGTTGCGTTCGAGGGTTCGTCTGTTCGTGCCAGTTGTTCGCCTAGTCTGGGACCTCTTACAAGCTCCCAAGCCCAGGGGAGAAGTAATGTCGAAGGACTTATGGGTTCAGCAGGCCTTGATCGACGAACAGACGTTTCCCTCCGTGGTTTCGGGTGTATCTACACACGTTGCCGACGTGATCACCCCACCCACACAAAGACGAGAGAGCCCTTTTATTCCTCGTCTGCGGAAGAGGTTTCTCGCAGAAACCATGGACCAAATCTTGCAGCTTTTAAGTGCAAGTCGGTCCCTTCCGCGCAAGTCCAACTCCTAGGTGTAGCCATTAGCACTGGGTCAGTTCGGACTTGCTGCAGTACGACAACTGCACACCTCCCAGAGAGGCAAGGTGGTATCGCAACAGGCAGTAGCTCCGTCTGTTGCCGCACCAGCTGTTTTAGACCCTCAGTCTCAACGGACAGTAGCTCCGTTTGTTGTTGTCTTTCTTAAACTCTAGTGGTCTATGCTGCAGACAATGCAGTCTCAGCTTGCGGTGTTGATGCAGGAGTTTCAGGCAGAGAAGGTTAACACACCTCCTCCTGCGAGCGCTCCTCCACCTCTACGCAGTCCAGCCTACCAGACGTATGATGTTGAGGTTCCTCAAGCTACCTCCATGCGTGAGCTGCCGCATTGGGAGTTGCCAGATACCAGCTCTGTGCAGCAACCTCCACTTTCCTTGAGGCAGGAGCCTCTTGCCACGCGGCAACCTCCTCAACACTTGAGGCAGGAGCCTTATGCTTTGCAGCAACCTCCTCTACCCTTGAGGTAGGAGCCTCATGCGTTGCGACTACCTCCTCCATCCTCGAGGCAACAACCTCTTGCGGTGCGACAACCTCCACCATCCTCGAGGCAGCAACCTCAACTCCACCTCTGCGCAGTCCACCCTGCCAGACGTATGATGTTGAGGTTCCTCAACCTACCTCCACGCGTGAGCTGCCGCATTGGGAGTTGCCAGATACCAACGCTATGCAGCAACCTCTTGCGTTGCGGCAACCTCCACCATCCTTGAGGCAGCAACCTCAACTCTTGCGGCAGCCACCTCCACTCTTGAGGCAGACGCAACTCTTGAGGCAGGAACCTCACAGGAGCCTCATGCTATGCGGCATCCTCCTCAAACCATGAGGCAGGAGCCTCATGCTATGCGGCATCCTCCTCAACCCATGAGGCAGGAGCCTCATGCTATGCGACATCCTCCTCTACCCATGAGGCAGCCTCATGCTATGCGGCATCCTCCTCAACCCATGAGGCAGGAGCCTCATGCTATGCGGCATCCTCCTCAACCCATGAGGCAGGAGTCTCATGCTATGAGGAGCCTCATGCTATGCGGCATCCTCCTCAAACCATGAGGCAGGAGCCTCATGCTATGCGGCAACCGCCTCAACCCTCATACTATGCGGCATCCTCCTCAACGCATGCGGCATCCTCCTCAACGCATGCGGCATAAGCCTCTTCCCTTGCAGCTTGAGCCTCATCCCATGCAGCATGAGCCTCATACCATGCAGCATGAGCCTCATCCCATGCAGCATGAGCCTCATCCCATGCAGCATAAGCCGCACGCCATGCAACATGCTCTGCTTACCTTACAGCATGCTCTACATACAGCATGCTCTGCATACAGCATGCTCTGCATACCTTACTGCTTGCTTCTCAGTCACACATCTTTGGTTGTTGCCAACTCACTAGACTGTCAAGCAGTTTCATAACGTTGCCTTCTAGTCTGCTGCTTTTGCACCAGTGAAACCCTCACTGAGAGAACTTAGCTTTTCTCGGATATGGTTCCTGTAGATGAGAAAGTGCTATTCTCCCTCCTTCTGATATTCCCTTGAGGACTCTGTCATTTGGAGAGGAGCCTTTAGCTGCGTAGCCTCCTATGGACTTTTATTTAAGCATAACATGCTTCCAGGGAAGGTAATGGTTCCACTTCAGTCGCTAACCCCGTCTGTTACCACACCTGCTCCCATAGACCTTGAGCTGTGTTGCAAGACATGCAGTCCAAGCTTAGTCCTTGTTAGAGAATTTTTTGTTTACGGAGTCAGTGTGTCACTGGGAAGACGTTCAACAACCAGCAGAAGTGACTTGTTGTGACGCAGTGCGGCAACCTCAGCAACCCGATAAGGAGTTGTCTGTACGACCCAGACAGTCTAGACAGCTTCGGGTTGTCACTGTACTTCCTCGCTTCCCCATGGTTGACAGTTCACAGACTGTGCAGCAGTACCATGATCTTGTGTCCGGCTCCGTCAGACGACTAGCTTTTAAGAGCTCCCACAAGTCGTCGCTGTCTGGAGATTCTCAGATGGACTATGGATCTGACCAAGGAACTGGGCCTCCTGGTCAATTTTGAGGAGTCCCAGCTCGTCCCATCCCAGACCATTGTCTACCTGGGTATGGATCTTCAGAGTCGAGCTTTTCGGGCTTTTCCGTCGGCCCCAAAGATCGACTAAGCCCTAGTTTGCATCCAGAGCATGCTGAGAAGGAACCGATGCTCAGTCAGGTAGTGGATGAGTCTAACAGGGACACTTTCATCGCTGGCCCTGTTCATCGAGTTAGGGAGACCCCACCTCCGCCCCCTTCAGTATCATTTAGCGGCTCACTGGATAAAGGACATGACGCTAGAGACGATCTCAGTTCCTGTTTCCGAAGAGAGGAGGTCTACTCTCACGTGGTGAAAGAACAGCTTTCTTCTCAAGGAAGTCTACCTTTGGCTGTTCAGAAACCCGACCGCCGTCTCTTCTCTGACGCATCAGACACGGGCTGGGGTGCGACTTTGGACGGACAGGAATGCTCGGGAACATGGAATCAGGAGCTAAGGACACTTCACATCTTTTGCAAGGAGCTGTTGGCGGTTCTTCTGGCCTTGTTAAACTTCAAGTCCCTCCAGCTTAACAAGGTGGTGGAGGTGGACTCTGACAACACCACAGCCTTGGCTTACATCTCCAAGCAGGGAGGGACTCATTCGTGGAAGTTGTTCTAGATCGCAAGGGACCTCCTCATCTGGTTAAAAGATCGAAAGCTCACGCTGGTAACGAGGTTCATTCAGGGCGATATGAATGTCATGGCAGATCGCCTTAGCCGGAAGGGTCAGGTCATCCCCACAGAGTGGACCCTTCACAAGAATGTTTGCAGCAGACTTTGGGCCCTGTGGGGTCAGCCAACCATAGATCTGTTCGCTACCTCGATAACCTAGAGGCTCCCGTTGTATTGTTCTCCGATTCCAGACCCAGCAGCAGTTCACGTGGATGCTTTTCTGCTGGATTGGTCCCATCTCGACCTGTATGCATTCCCGCCGTTCAAGATTGTCAACAGGGTACTTCAGAAGTTCGCCTCTCGCAAAGGGACACGGCTGACGTTGGTTGGCTCCGCTCTGGCCCGCGAGAGAATGGTTCATAGAGGTACTGCAATGGCTGGTCGACATTCCCAGGACTCTTCCTCTAGGAGTGGACCTTCTACGTCTACCTCACGTAAAGAAGGTACATCCAAACCTCCACGCTCTTCGTCTGACTGCCTTCAGTCTTTCGAAAGACTCTCAAGAGCTAGGGGCTTTTCGAAGGAGGCAGCCAGAGCGATTGCCAGAGCAAGGAGGACATCCACTCTCAGAGTCTATCAGTCTATCAGTCTAAAGGGGAAGTCTTCCGAAGCTGGTACAAGGCCAATGCAGTTTCCTCATCCAGTACCACTGTAACCCAGATTGCTGACTTCCTGTTACATCTAAGGAACGTAAGATCCCTTTCAGCTCCTACGATTAAGGGTTACAGAAGTATGTTGGCAGCGGTTTTCCGCCACAGAGGCTTGGATCTTTCCACCAACAAAGATCTACAGGACCTCCTTAGGTCTTTTAAGACCTCAAAGGAACGTCGGTTGTCCACTCCAGGCTGGAATCTAGACGTGGTCCTAAGGTTCCTTATGTCATCAAGATTTGAACCTCTCCAATCAGCCTCTTTTAAGGACCTCACATTGAAAACTCTTTTCCTCGTGTGCTTGACAACAGCTAAAAGAGTAAGTGAGATCCACGCCTTCAGCAGGAACATAGTTTTCACATCTGAAACGGCTACATGTTCCTTGCAGCTCGGTTTTTTGCTAAAACGAGCTTCCTTCACGTCCTTGGCCTAAGTCGTTCGAGATCCCAAGCCTGTCCAACTTGGTGGGGGACGAACTGGAGAGAGTACTTTGCCCAGTTAGAGCTCTTAGGTACTATCTAAAAAGGTCATAACCTTTACGAGGACAATCAGAAGCCTTTTGGTGTGCTATCAAGAAGCCTTCTCTTCCAAGGTCTAAGAACTCAGTTTCTTACCTATTCAGGCTCCTGATTAGGGAAGCACATTCTCATCTGAAGGAAGAAGACCTTGCTTTGCTGAAGGTAAGGACACATGAAGTGAGAGCTGTGGCTACTTCAGTGGCCCTCAAACAGAACCGTTCTCTGCAGAGTGTTATGGATGCAACCTATTGGAGAAGCAAGTCAGTGTTCGCATCATTCTATCTCAAAGATGTTCAGTCTCTTTACGAGAACTGCTACACCCTGGGACCATTCGTAGCAACGAATGCAGTAGTAGGCGGGGGCTCAGCCACTACATTCCCATAATCCCATAACCTTTTTAACCTTTCTCTTGAATACTTTTTATGGGTTGTACGGTCGGCTAAGAAGCCTTCCACATCCTTGTTGATTTGGCGGGTGGTCAATTCTTTCTTGAGAAGCGCCGAGGTTAAAGGTTGTGATGAGGTCCTTTAGTATGGGTTGCAGCCCTTTATACTTCAGCACCTAAGAGTCGTTCAGCATCCTAAGAGGACCGCTACGCTCAGTAAGGAAGACGTACTTAATAAAGGCAGAGTAATGGTTCAAGTCGTCTTCCTTACCAGGTACTTATTTATTTTATGTTATTTTTGAATAACTAATAAAATAAAATACGGGATACTTAGCTTCTTTGTTAACATATATGCTGGTCTCCACCCACCACCCTGGGTGTGAATCAGCTACATGATTATCGGGTAAGATTAATATTGAAAAATGTTATTTTCATTAGTAAAATAAATTTTTGAATATACTTACCCGATAATCATGATTTAATTGACCCACCCTTCCTCCCCATAGAGAACCAGTGGACCGAGGAAAAAATTGAGGTGGTGTTGACAAGAAGTACTGGAGTACCTGACCACAGATGGCGCTGTGGTGTTCACCCCCACCTGTATAGCGATCGCTGGCGTATCCCGACCGTAGATTTCTGTCGGCAACAGAGTTGACAGCTACATGATTATCGGGTAAGTATATTCAAAAATTTATTTTACTAATGAAAATAACATTTTTCCATTAACATAAAGCAAAAGCTAATATAGTTCTGCATAAAAGTTTTGAGTTGACAGGAATGATATAAAGATATGAGGACCATGAATTCAGTCCTGGTAGTGTTTTATATATATTTTCATGTAATTTTTATTTATATAGTACTTTTTTCTTAATAATGAGCGAAAAAGTCCATTTCATCTTCAGAACATAAGTGTATTAAATATCCTGTAGAAGTATCTTTGCTATAATAGTTGAGTTATTTTACAGCATAAATGATGGCATTCAAGGTCCTGAACATCCTCATCCAGGACTTCCATACCGTGCTATTGGTTTTCCACGTACTGCATACTTGCCCAACAATCCAAAGGGTAAAAAGGTGAGTTGAGATGTTTATGGAGCAGTCCACTTTGGGAGGTTAGAGCTTAAAAATCATCTGTGGACTAATCATCTATCTCCAAAGGCATGGAAACATGTTTGAAGGCTGCTCGTGAGTGGCAGAGGCAAGGGACAGTGATATTGCCCTACCAAGCAGGACAATGACCTAGAGACTAACCATATATACATATGATCAGTGCCCAATCCTCCTATCCACTCAAGCTAGGACAGGGAGAGCCAGGCAGTGATTGCTGATGACTCAGCAGGTAGGCCTATTGGCTCTCCCAATCCCCCCTCCTCAACTCACAAGGATCTTGATGTTGCAGACACCAATGAAACTATCTAGTTTGAGCTGGACTGGAACTTCAGTCCAGCGAGCACCAGGCAGGGATGCTTCCAATAGGCCCCCACAACCCTGTTTCTTTTTGTGAATCATCAGACCAGAAAGACAAAAGGAAGGAAATAATTTTAGGGAGATAACGCATTGGTCATATGATATAGACCCGAGGGTTAAAAGTTTAATAAGCACACTTCGTGAAATAGTTCCGAAGTACTGTGAAAGTGACAATAATTTGGCCTTACGACATATCATTTGCGGTGTAGATTTTATGAGATCGATATATGTTTTGGTCAGAAAACATCATCTTACATCTTATTGAATTTAAGAATTTTTGTTTTTAAGAAGCAAAGGTTTAATAGATCAAATTTAAATTTCCATTTATAAGATTTTGTATCTCAAATGGTTTTGTTGAATAGATTTAATTTATATTTTTCCCTCCCTAATCCAGCTCTAATACAGTGAGTTTGACAAGGCTGATTAATATCGTTTTTAATAGTAATGATTGGCTAGATGTCGTACTATTGTATATAAGTAATACTACTTAGGCATGACTCTCTGGAAGGGTAAGTGGGTCGAGTTTGAGTTATTGATACAGTTCCTTTCAAAGAGAGAGTAGTGTCAAGAAAAATTTTTGACTATTGGGAAGAAAAAACAAAGATATAGTAAAAAATGAGGACATGGCATAGGCTAAACGTGGGTTAATGTTTCAAGTTTTTAATTTCAAATAACATTAGGAATTCATTTTTTCTATTTTGCTTTATCCATATTTTCTACTAACTAGTTAGAATAGGTAATATTACCATTAATGGCTTGCTGGCTTCACCAAATAAATCTGTTTCTTGAAAACTTAAATTCGTCTGGTACACCTGGTTTGCATATAGGTGATGTTGTCCCTGTTTGCCATACTGTATATAAATGGCTTTTGAAAAAAACTTTTTCTTTCAATATCATTTCAACCAAAATTATACATTATTCAGTTTATGATTATAATTTTTGTGATGCTCATGGAATGTTGTTTTGCAGATCCTTGGGCTACTTCAAGAAGCATTTAGACGTAAATTAATATTTACCATTGGGACATCTGTGACAACTGGCATACAAGATGCTGTAACCTGGAATGAAATCCACCATAAGACTGAGTGGTCAAATGCAACAGGTCATGGATACCCGGATCCTAATTATTTGGACAATGTCTTGATGGAGCTAGCAATTCAGGGAGTTTCAGAAACTACATTAGTTTAATGTACACACAGTATGTTGTTACCCATAAATATCTTTGATTAAATTTAATTGATATTTATGGGATGGTAAGTGATTATATTATGTGATTATAAGTCATCAATTAATGTGATAACAAAGTGGCCTTGATTAGGACTAACATGAATTATTAAAATTTAATGGCAATTAAAAATCAAATATGTTTTTAATTCAAAAGTTTTATGGTGAAAATATATTAGGTGAGCTATATTGTAGTATATTGATAACAATCAGTAGTATGGTTATCTTTCTGATATAAATTTGTAATTTGTGACTGTCATTCAGGGTATATGGTTACTCAATTGGTGGAGTAGGCTACATGACAGTTTGTTCCTTACTAAATTACTTATCTACTCAATTAGTTGAGTACATGACAGTTTGTTCCTTACCAAATTGTTTGATAGGTGTAATAGTTATTGACGTGGCAGACTGGAAGAAAATATTTGCATTGACAAGTTCCAGGATATATCCTAGATACAAAATTAGTCAAATATATTTTTTATTAAAAGTAGAAATGAATAATTAATATAATTTATTTTGCTTTAATAAGAGGGAATTACTGTAATTGAAGAATTATTAATATTAACTGTGTAAAACTTTCCTAACTAATATAAAAAAATTTCTTGTTCATATCAGCTAAATTTTGCTTCAAGGTACCATATTAGCAAACAGTGTTACTATTACAATGAACCTTTCCCAAAATTCGTTAGCTAAATGTGTTTGAACACAAGCTTCTCTGCAAAAATCCCCCACAGTGTTATCCTATTGGCTCCATCATCTTTGACATGGAATTGTTTTGTTAGCCGAGTCGAGAGCATTGAGTTGGATTATAAATTTTAAACCAGAGGCCATTCACTCATAATTGCATGCCATTTACACATTTAAAAAAAAAAAAAAAGATAAATAAAAATACATTTAAAAAGATCAATTTAATGGAGATACCCAAAAAAAGATAAATAAAAATACATTTAAAAAGATCAATTTAATGGAGATACCCAATGAGCATTTACATCATGTTCCAAAATAGCAATGATTGATTTAACATCGAGATGGTACTGTATTTTTGATGCTGATATACAAATTTTCAGCAGTGTGCCAGAAGGTGTTCAAATGACAGTAATCTGCCACTGTGAGCACGCACTTTTGCACTGCTACCTTCTGTATATAAGTACAAGACGGGTATAACTGATCCTCAGTCTGGTTAGGAAAACTTCAACTAGTCAGTGCTAATAACCTATTCAAACTAGTGGTTAATATTAGTCCTTATGCTTTTATATTTTTGTATTATTGGTGACAAGGGGAGACAACCGAGAGGATGTGTTTGTTGATGCGCAGTTTCTTGCAACTTAAAGCTATTTCTTGGTGTATCATTTCCATCTTCACCAAAATCACTTACAGAAACCCCATTGTCTCCTCAGAACAAAAGTTTTTTAAGCCCTCTATAGTGTTTTTAGTTGTATCAAAACATTATATAAACAGCAGTGTCAATTTATTTTACTTGGCACAAATCTAGTGCCTTTTTTGTCACCATTACTTATTCATTACTTCGTAGGATGTTATAAAATTCATCCAGTTTCTTCATTATGCTAAGCATTCTGTATCTGTTACCTACATTGAAGGTTTCAGGTCCTTGTTGCCCTGTGTTCTACAACAAGCAGGTAAAGATCTTACTCAACAATTTAGTTATGCAAGACATCACCAGATCTTTTATTATTGAAGCTTCTTGCAAGTTGTAATTTCTTTCCTGGAACTTGGATGTGGTATTAAGTTTCTGATGTATTACTCCGTATAAACCAATTGATTCAATAAGCTTTAAAAAATTGACTGGGAAAATCCTATTTTGGTTAGGTTTGGCGGAACGAATTCACGAATTGCAGGCTATCTCTTATCAGGTTGACTTTATCAAAAATGAAGTACTCTTGTTTCCACCAAAATTTGAATTTTTATATTGTTTCATAACCAAAGAATTGCCCTTCTATTTTGTTTATTTTTGGTAAAGCTCCTAAATAAGTGGTGCTTGTCCTGTGATGGCCTTTAAGATTTATTTGAAAAGTTTTTCACCATTTGCATGCTAATAGAAACTTTTTTTGTGCCGCATATAGTTAGTCCAATGTCACAGAGCTTGTGACATTAGAGGAGTGGCTACCTCCCCTTATTTTGTCAAGAATTTATCTCGGCAAATGGTGGTTTCTGCTGCTCAGTGCTATTTTGATTTAATATGGTCTTCATTTCACTTGAAAGATGTTCTATTAACATATGAATCAAGCTTTAGGATTGGATTGGATCTATGGAGTATGGGCCATATAACCCAACACTGGGGCCTTTGAAGCTATTCAGCTACCAAGTGCAACTATGGGAAAACCCTAGTTATATCATAAAACAAAAGACAAGAGCTTGAACAGCAAGATTAAAGAAAGGAAGTGGGAACAGAGGTATAGTAGAATGTTATAAGCAAGTGTCGCTAGGGTCCAAATAAATGGTACAAAGACTTTTCAAGTAATGCCTACAATGCCCCACATGAGGTGTAATGATGGCACTACCTTTGCTATAGGGTTTAAAGCTTTAGGGCACTTGGTATCTGGGGGATATGGTACAATTGGATAGATTGGATATGAAAATGTAGTACATTGTTAGATTAAGGCTTACACCATTTTGAACGTAAGGTTTTTGAGGTTGGAGCAGTAAAAAGCCCAATTTGTCTTAATATTGGTGCCTTCAAATTCTACAGTTTGAAGGCTTGGTAATAGCTTCCTTTCTGCTCCATTTTTTTGTGTACTCCCATCAATATGTTGCTTGCAAGATCAAATTGAACATTTATTTATGTACTTCTAATGTTGGACTATGACTTAGAGAAGTCCCCCTGTCTGTCTTCTTTTGTAATGGGGCTGATGATGTATGACAGCAAGAAGTTTAACAGTTTGTCTTCTTATCTGCTGTAACCAGTGAAGACAGTGAATAGTCGTACCATCCTCCTCAATGTGGAAATGAGCTGAGGAGTTTCGTCCTAGCATCATACTCTGTAGGAATCAACTAACGAATGTTGTGCTGTTACCTATTGGACTTTATCCTACCATCCTCCTCAATGTAGTAATCAACTACTGTAATGAATTATTTTGTTATACCTATTGGACAATATCCTTTCATCCTCCTCAGTGTGGGAATCTTCTAATAAATGTTTCGTTATACTTATTGGACATAATCCTATAAAATCCTTCTATGTCAGAATCGGCCTATGAATTTTATCTTGCCATCTTCCTCTCTGTAGGAGTCGGCTAATGAATATTGTTCTGTTATACCAATTGGGCATTATCCTACCTTCCTCCTCCTCTGTAGGAATTGGCTATTGAATATTGTTCTGTTATACCTGCTGAACATTATACAGTAATACCATCTTCCTCAATTTGAGATTAAACCTAGTATATATTGTTCTGTTTAGGACATTATCCTAAATAAGCTAATGAATGTTGTTCTATTACCAATTGGACTGTATCCTACCATCTTCCTTGTGGGAATCAGCTGATGAATTTTATCCTATCATCCTCCCTCTCTCTTTCTCTCGATAAGTATTGGTGAATGATTGTTTTGTTTTACCTGTTGGATGTTATCTTCCCATCGTCTTCAGTGTTAAAATCAGTTAATGAGATTTAGCTTACTGTCCTCCTCCTCTGAAGGAATCTGGTAATGAATGTTGTTCTGTTATACCTATTGGACGTTATCCTACCATCCTCCTCAATATAGGTCTTATCTAATGAGTTGTATCCTGCTATCCTCCTCTATGTAGGAATCTGCTTGGTATCTTTGTTACCAAACAACTTGGCAGCTTGAACATTGTTTTATCAGTTTCGCCTACAACTTGAAGCTAAGTTTAGCAGTATATTTCTTTGCTAATTTCTAATTTGTAAGATTACTAGCTAACCATACATTAGTTGTTTACTATTGTACAATGGTTGATATGCAAACACAACAGGTGTTCTGAAAAAGTTTTTTTTATAACAAAAGGGTATTTTTTTTCATGCTGTATTTATCAATATTTTTTTTCAGCTTTTTTAACTAAAAGGTGGGATAAGGAGATGGAGGAAAAGAGGTTACATTTATTGTTTTTTTTTTCTTTCAAAAAAGGGAACTTATGATACACAAGATACATTATTAAGATAATTTTTTAGGGGGGAAGGGGGGTCACACCATATATTATATTGCAGGTTACATTAGTATATATGGTAGATATATATTTTTTGATTTGAACATTTAGATTCAAATCTAGCAGGGATCAACAGGACTATTATTTTATCTTATATAGTATTAACTTTACTTTTTTCATTTTGAGAATCTCTTGCTTCAAAAACATTACTTTTTTCATTTTGAGAATCTCTTGCTTCAAAAACATTAAGCTAAAAAGAATAGTTAAGTATGGAAATGATACATTTTTTTTAGGAAAAATTCTATATACAGTATTTGAAGGTTTCATTCACTTTCATATTGTGTATGGTTGCAAATCATAAAATTTTATAGGGAAAATTCTATTTTTAAAATTCAATTTGTCACATTATGTATGGATGCAATCACTTCTTGTTGGTGTGGTCTGACTTCAATTGTGATGGTAGCTATTATTGCTAAGGAAATATTAGATCAATTGTTAGATGGTTAGTGCAAAAATTCAGAAACTGATCATTTCTGTAATTTCATAATACATATATTACTATTTTACAGTATTTAGTAAAGTTTAGAGATAGTTGAAATACTAATACTATTCGAGTTTAAAAAAAATGAATTAGGGCTGTAATATTGAATTTTTTTCATTCATGTTTCATTACTGTACTATTAAATTATTTTTACCTAACCACTAAAGACTGAAAAATTTCTTATATTTTGTGCATTCTTTACTGATGAGGTTATTTTTTACGTTTTGCAAATTTTTTAATAAAAGTTTTGATGCAATATAATAAATTTCAAACTCACAAAAATATGTAAACATATTTTTTCCATATACAGTATAGTTTTTGGTATACTAGGTAAGACCAAGTTTTATTTGTAATGTGTAATATTTTATTCATGTGTAACATGCAAGCCATGCAATTAAGTTTAGTATATTTTGTTCTTTATTCACTATTGTGTATGAACTTAATCAACTGAAGATAAAAATTACTATACATTATTCATGTCCTTATATACAGTAGATGTCAGTTTTGTTTGACACTGAAGTAACAAGAGAAAAGAAAAGTTTAACTTATTACAATTTTCTCTGTAATTGGAAATTGATAGAACTTAAGAGACAAAGGTCAATCTTATACAGAAGATAATTAGCTATCTTCCTCATGTTTATAAAATAATTGAATAGAATCTCCAATCGGAGAGTGAAAGATTTAATTGAAATACATACATATGAAATTTTTCTCTACGCTTTTATTGTTTAAATTGCCTCGGACCATTGTAATAGTTTCTATTGCCATTATATAGTTTTTCCCACTATTTTTTTTTAGTGTATGGGCATGTTAGTTTTTATCCCACTATTCTATTAGTATATGGACATGATAGTTTTTTTTCTGCACTTTTCATTTTTTCTAGGCTTATTGCAGAATTTTCACCATTCATTTACAGTAGTCTAGGTTTAGTGGATGAAATGGAATGAATCCTTTAGAAAGTTGTGTTTTATTCTTATCATTGAAAAATATTAAAGTATACTAGTTCTTGCCTGGTAGTCGTAGATTCTTTTGTACATTGTATTGCTTACTACAAGTAGGAAGGCTTTTGGAATCTAGTGTAATCTGTGGTAATGTAGTTCTTGTGTTGTGATACGAATGCTTGTTACTTTTTAATTCAGCAAGTCCACTTGAAATTTTAAATATTTCTGTATTAATGAGATCACATGCTGCTAATAGTCACAATTCCTTTTCAGTTCTCAAAATTACCGATTCTACTGTTGCTATTTATTAGGCTTGTTGCATGGAAAATTCAGCTGCCTTAGCTTTGAATTTTTATACCATTATTTAGCAGGTTTCTTTTATCTTTCCCAGGCAATATAATCCAATATTTTGGTGCTAAAATGGTTTTACACCATGTGTTAATATAATACACATACATGAATATACTACTGTTTAGAAATGAACATAATTAGGTTAAGTAAGTAAAGTTTAATCTTATATGTATACACATTAAAATGTTAAAATAAAATTGCTTTGCTAATTTCTGTCACAGTACATTATACAGTGGTCTTGTCAGAGATATTCATAACTGTATAAAACTGCACAAGGTAAATGCAAAATGTTCTAAAAATACAATTTTGTAAATTTTCTTTATATTAATAATTTTTTTGTTTTGTAAATGTTTTAAGAACTTAACTGTTCATTTGAGAAAATAATAATTTTCTTAGACTTCCTTTGTGGGAATGTAAGTCAAATTTATAGAAAGTAAGGATGTAACTAAGATTTAGCAGACTATTATATTTTCATGCAATAGAGTTGTGTGACTAAATAATTAAGTGAAGATTTATATTATAGTTATAAAACTGAGAATTTTTTTTTCTTGACCATTTCTAATAGAACATTTCTAAGTTTTATTAATGCAATCTAAAATGAGTTTGTGTATTCAAGTCTTTATCATGATAGTCAACTTTTCCAGATATCTATACATATATACTGTACTGTTAAAATATCACAAAGATTGTTTTTGATAATTAAAGGACTCTAATGAGGCTTTTGAGAACCTTCCCCCCTTGGAGATTGGACATCCTGTAAGTGGGTGGCCTTCCAATTAACTCCGCTGGCGCAGGGGAGTCATTGTTTGGATACTCCTCCGTTCGGATGTTAACGTCACCCTCCCACCTACGTTTTTTTTAGAGGGAATCTGCTTGTGGCTTCACAGAGCGTGACTTTGGTCTTTCTCTTTCTCACTGGCAACACCTCTCACTTTGCATGTCCGGCTGGCAGATTCTCTGGGGGACAACACCTATCCTGTTTGCGGGTTAGGTTGCGCTTCCGAATAGTTTTCTTCATTAATTAAGTGAAATAATAACTATAATTTAACTTCTCAGCTTCGACTCCGCTTTCTTTCTTGGGACGATGGTCCTATGGCCTTTCTTGCTGGCGATGGGTGCGCATGACCTTAGCTTTTCCTCTCCCTCTCGGGAAACCCCCCTTCCCGCTGGAGGGTTGAGTGCTTCTCCCGAGTAGTTTGTATTGTCAGCTGAATTAATTGTAATTCTTGTTTTGTTGCAGTTTTTACGCTGCCACTCTCCTTCTCCCGTCGATTCGGCTGGGGAAGGGAGTGCGCAGTTCTTAATTTGTGTCTGTTCTCTCGGGGGACACCTTTCATGTCCACGGATTAAGTGCTTCCCCCGAGGGAGGTTTTTCTTGGATATTTTTTATTTTTCCTCTGTTAGCGATGCCGTACTTCTTTGTTCAGCGAAGATAGTAGACGTAGAAAAGCAGTGCTGTTTGTTGTGGAACGTGGTATCACTGCTCCGTCACTTTCCTGTTCCCCTGCGCATGTGGCATCTCCTGATCAACACGCTAACCTCAAGGAACTAGCTCCGGCTGCGTTTTCTCAGGTAGCACTCGATGCAGGCCTTGAACTTGGACAAAGCTTGTTGATGGGAAGCAAAGAGAGCTGCCCAGAAGTCTGCCTCCAGGGTTTGGATTACTTTCCCTTCCGAGGAAGAGTTATCCTCCCCAGGTGCTGGGCTGTTCTCCCTTCCGAGGGAAAATTCCCTTCATCGTGTCCGTCTTGCAACTTTCCCGCTAGCGGGGAGAATTGCTGACAGCTGCATCTCATCAGCTGTTGAAGTTTCTTCGTCAAAGACTACACTTCCCCCTACGCTGAGCCAACTCTTCCGTCAGGGGCAGAGCAAAGTCTGAGGCAAGTCTCTCCTACGGGTAATCACCTCTCTCGTTTGCAAGACCTTCCAAAGATCTTCCCACTGAGCAGTCTTCCCTACGGAGGATTGCCGAGTTCGTAGTCCTCTTTGTCGCCTCAAACACGCTCTTTCGCCTTTGGCAGAGACGTCCGTCTGGCTCGTTGTCAACATCTGCTAAACGATCCCCTTCGGAGGATTGTCAAGGACCTCACCGTTCGCCCACTCCTCAGCTATTGTCAGTCTCGTTGTTCACCCTCTGGTTCCTGATCCTCGCCTGCCTCACTGGATTCTCCTTGAACTCACCATTCGCCAGCCTTGCGGCATCTGCCTTTCCAATGCTTCTCTCCGACTGCTCACCATCGAACTACTGTCCATGGCTCGCCGTCGCCCATGGAATCTTTGTTTCCCGACCTGCCATCGATGACTGGGGTAATGTCACCAACTGCTAGCTCGCCAATCGTCGATCTCCATCTTGCCGAGCGCTGTTGCTAGTTCGCCTATCACCGATCGTCAGCTCGCCGATCGTTGATTTCTAGCTCTCTGATTGCCAACTCACCAATCGTCGAACTATACTGCTATTCTTCTACTAACTGATTGTCGATTGCCAGCTCGCTGAGCATTGTCTTAAATGTCCGCTCACCACCTCACAGCATGCACACTTGCAGCTCTCTGATCGTCAGCTCAAAGATCACCAGTCTACCAATTGCCAGCTCGCTAAATCAAGCTCACAGATCGCCGACCACAGATTGCCACGCCAATCGCCGATTCGATGGCTAGACGATCTCTTGTTTCTTACCGACAGCATCAATCGCCGATCGGCGTTTGACAATTCGTCTTTCACTGTTCTTGACAGGCGACAGCTCTGTTCATTAACTTGACGGTTGTTTACTCGCCTATCACTGTTCGCCAGCTTATGTTCATCACTAAGCCAGCTCAAGATAGTCTTCTCTCCTCTCTCTTGGTACGCTACTTCGGTAGCTCTACCACGTAGAGTTGAAGGAGCTGCTCCCATGAGTCTCTCTTCGGTGAGTGCTCTCACCTAGACGACATAGATCATCTTCTCACCTCTCTCGTGGGCTTGCGCCACTTGAGTAGCCCTTCCTAGGATAGGCCTCGTCTCTGAAGACTTCGGACAACTGGCTGATCCTAACAGCCTTGAGCTCCTCCGAGATATCTCGAGTTTACCACGACGTGAGGATTATGGTACTCTTAGCAGAGACCTGACTGTCATATTGAATACGGACGTCTATACACATTGTCATTAGCCTACGGAAACTTCCGCAGGTTCGACAAGACCACACCAGTCTCCGTCGAATCCAACATCTTCAGGAACAGCCAGATCCCAGGTCCTTCGGCACCAGGTATCTTCTTTCCCTCTGTTTTTCCATGAGATCTGAGCAAGAGACTGGCCTGATAAGGAGGTTGCCAGGGAGTCAATCTCCTCGGTTCCTCCCTGAATTGATTTCTCCCTCCAAATGTATCAAAGGAAGGGGGGGGGGTATGCTGTACCGCTTGGCCTCTGGGCTGTGGGCAGAGCCTGAACAGGACTGCCTCTTAAACCTCTGAGAGATGAGGACAACCTTCCTGCGGGCAAGAGGTACCACCCTCTTCGAGGGGAACTCTGTTTGAGCTCCGGCTCATTTCTTGTACAACGCCCAATGTCGTCCTTCAACTTGGGCTAAAACTCGGGGATGGGAAACAGAGTACAGCCAAGAGGATTGCCTCTAGGTGCTGGATCTCTCCCTTCGGTTGTGGGGAGAATCACCAACTACAACAGCAAATGTTGATCGTGTCTTTCTTGTCTGCGGAAAAGATTTCCTTCATCCTTTGGTCACCCGTCACCCCTTAGGACGATTCTTCCAGGGAAGAGAGCGATTCATCCACTTCTCAGCCAAGGGAGTAGTTCTTCCACCAGCCAATATGTAGCAATCATCCTGCTTGCTCGAAGGATCGCTGACAACGGCCGCCTTTCCCATCCGCGCAAGAATCTTCCTTTTCCTGGTTGATCTCCCTTTCGGGGATTCCTCCCACGGGAATTGGGTTTGCCCAGTCTCCGCCATTGCCTTTCAGAGCAGGCCTCGTCATCAGCAGTCTTCTCTCTTTAGAAGATTTGTCTCGCCTACTGACGTAGATCCTGAAATATCTTACAGGAATTTGGATTCATTAATTCCCTGCTTTTGATTTTTGGGAACAGGCCATCAGATTTGTCTTGCCCAGCAGACCTGTCCCATCAGCAAGATTCATCTTGCCCAGCAGACTTCATCCCTAGTCGACTCATCGGCAACTCCCAACGGAGGCCCCGAGAGAACCCCCTCAGCGACTCTAACAGCCACATATGAACATCTTTCACAAAGCAGTACTGTATCTTTGCTGCAACTTCAGGCCTGGAGACTATCCAACTCCTCCTCTCTCAGGGAGTCTCTCCCACAACAGGTTGCAAAGACAATGTCTGGATACATGGATAGATCTTTGGCTTTGGCCAATCCAGGCTAAGTGGAGTGTAAGTTGGTATCATATATAGAATGGGTATCCCTCCCCTTGATACCACCATGCCAGCATTAGGGGTGTTCCTCAGTTGCCTTCAGGAGGAAAGCTTCTCTTGTTCTCGGGAAGGAAAGGTCACAGCTAGTCCTTGAGCCTCGCCTTCAGACCGGAAGGAATTAACCTTTCTCCACGTCGGCATTGCCCCCCTCATATGGGGTTTTGAGCCGACGAACCCTTAGGTTGGAAAGGAGACCTCGTTTTAAGAATCCAAGCTGCAGAGGTCTCCTGACCTTGATGACAGGTCTCCCGCTCGCGTTGAATTCTGCCAACAGTCGGTGAACCTCATAGGACACCCTTAACGTCTCATTCACAACGATGGGCCAAGTAATACTTGTCCTAGTTTCTGGCAGCTCAGATCCCAAAATCCGAACCCTTCGGTCTGAGAGTCTTTCGCAACATCATCAATGATCCAGATGAATGGTCACTATGCCAAAGAGAAATTGGAGACCCTTCCTCAAAAAACTACGAGAGCTTGAGTGTCAACACACACTATCAGCATGTGGAAGGTCAAGAGGAGGATCACAAAGAACACCATCTCTGCTTGAATTCACAAGGTCATTGACCTCACACTAAATCCAGATCCTCCTCCGACACCTCAACCTAGTACACACGACATGGGGGGCATTGCTACGTCCCTGGCGTTCAAACAAAACTACTCTGGGATGCAGGTTCTACAAGCGGGAGTGTGGAATGGTCAAACGACCTTCACTGCCCACTACCTGCAAGAAGTAAACCACAGTAGACTGTACGTTCTGTCTGTCCTCTGGTGACTGCACAACTCAAAACACCTCAAGCTCCTTAATGGATAAGTAGGAGAAGGCTGAGGGCATTGATTACTTGGTTTTAGTCTGAGTGAACGAATAAGAATGACTGGCTCTTTCTTTTCTTCATCCTCCCCTCTAGGGGAAATCAGCATCCAGGGTCATCTGCACAGCTGATCTCAACCAACTACAGGTAAACCATTGTTCCCTTGTGTAACCTAGTATTGTGTCAATACTTTTACGTCCCACACCCTGGCGAAGTGGTATTGGGAAGGTCTTGATGACCTTGGACAAGTCCTATGACTCGTAAGAACTCTTACCTTAACAGCCACATTGCTAGTATTACAAACACAGCCATAATAGGCCGCAGACCATACATAGCAATGTTTTAGCGAGGTGTAGGGTTTCCACCTACTATATGCTAACACACACAGAGGGGAATGGCCAGGTCAAAGCCAAAAGGGCAGATTGGCAGGGACAACAAGCCTCCTAATGGGTGAGTCAACCCCTATAAATAGCATTGGTTTGTATTCCTGTTACGGAACAATTGACAAATTTGGAAGTAATTTGTTTTTCCTCACGATACAACTATGTTCCAGCTTAGGCTATTTTCTATCTCCCATGTAAAAGAACTATGGTTTATATTGGGGACAATTTTCTTTTTCCGTGATTCCAAAGTCGAGCGTCATATCTGCTGTTTCCTTAAAGCTTTCTTAGGAAGGTACTTTCATGCACTGGATGTCAACAGTTATTGAAATATGGCTTCTCATAGAGCATAGGTTAGCCAACAGACCTATGTCAGCCTCCAACTTAGTAAAGGGAGCAACAAGTATGAACGTTGTTGTCACAGCTGGTAACTGCCTCGGAAAAATTTTTTCGTTGCCTTGTAGGTTGTCACTATGTTAAGATTGAACACAGCAAAAAGGCAATATTTCATATTTAAATTTCCTTATGAATGAATGAGGCAAGTACTCACTACTACAAGAAGAGGCATGTATCATCAAGTTGTACTTTAAAATATTATAATTTTCCTTGCTGTTGTCAACAACTGTACCTAAAGTACACAGTAAAATAAAAAGATGATTTCACTCCTGCTTGAGTAGATAAACTGCTCAGATCTTCCATATACTTCTGAGAACAAAGAAAATGGATTAAAAGTGAAAGGTATAAATGAAGGTACTGTACTAGGGGCAAAAAAGGCAGTATAGAGATTTTGTAATGTACAGTAACAAAAGGTACTGCAGAGACAAAACATGATGCTCTTTGCAGTGTCCCTCAAGTTCCAAAGTTATACTGTTCTACTTTTTGCAATTCATGGCTGTTCCAACTCTTCTCTTGCTACTATTTTTTTCCATTTTAATTACGGAAAACTTCTTTGAGCCCATCCTATGAGAGCATATAAATGAGTTATTAATAAAGTACTTCATCAATTTCTACACAAATCAGTAAAACTACTTTATCAATTTCTACAGAAATGCACAATTTCTTAGCATACAAAAGTAACAAAACATTAAAGAAAAACATAAGTCGTCTTAGCAAAGCAAATACTAATGACATAAAGATGGAACTCAGGAAAGCCCATATGAATTCCTACCTGGAGAGGGATCATTTATCACTTGATGACCACTTTTTGGGGGGTAAATATTCAGAACTTTCTCAGTCAATCCTTACCTAGTTATTACGAATAATGGTTTATAATTTGCATAGATTAATACTAGAATAAAAGTGTCTAAGGCTTTTCTAAATAATTTATTTTGAAGAATGCTAAATAAGGTAAATTCTTAACAGATTATTAAATTTTTACTAAAGTAAAAAGTACCATTTACTAGATAACACAAAATCTCTTCATGAGAGTAATTGTTACTGAATCAAAGTATTGAACCTACATTCATTAAATGAAAGCACAAAGGTCAACACAGTATATTTGAAGCTGCATCCGTAACTACTATAATTTTGGCTAATCTGCCTAAAAAGAAAAATGTATAATTATACAATAGAATGAGATTCAACACACTGAAATAACTCATTTGACATTAGATAACCATTCAAATGTTTTTCTCCAAATAAACCTTAATAAAAATAAATACTGTACAAATTAAAAGAAACTTTAATATCACCTGAAACACTTAATAGGTAAAGTATCTGAACACAATTTAAAAAAAAGATGCACACTATATATATATATATATATATATATATATATATATATATATATATATATATATATATATATATAATTATTCAGATTAATGAATAATATATACTATATAAATTAAAATATATATGCATAAAACTCACAGGGGAACGTGATACCCAGAAAAAAAAGGAAAATATTTAATTTTCCCTATGTTTCCTTGCAAAATATATATAAATATAAATATATATATATATATATATATATATATATATATATATATATATATATATATATATATATATATATATATATATATTTTATTACTGAGAAGATAAAATTAAAATGCAATAAAATATTTTTACCTTTAAAATAAAAAAAAAAATCAAATACAGCTACAATTTCATCTACTGATATAAAACTCAGACAATCCCAAACGCTGAGACAAAAAAAAAATATATAGATAGTAAGTATGGAGTCGACATCAGAATTATAAACATGACAAGTCATTTGACCTGTGCCCAGAGAAGCACATGTTCACAGTATTCTCAAGATTTAATCTGACCCAACTTCACAACAGATATTCAAATGGCATGCTCCAAACAAATATTCTTTTTACCCAAATATCAACTTGGGATTAAGAATGTACTTTGGCCATTTAAGTGAATTTCAGTACTCTACTCCAGACAATACAATATTCTGCGAGCTTTCAAACATTAGGTTATATGGCAATATCCACTGAGCATACCTCCATGAAGTTCTCAAAGTATAATGTGGCCTTAAAATTATCTTACCATTTGAATATCTTGGTCCTTGCCAACGTCAAATTTGGCTATTATACAAGGAAATTTGTCAATTGGTCATTGTCATCGAGATTAAATTTATTTCCATAAACTATGGGTTGCTAATACTGTACATTAAAAATTTCTCTATATTTGGTGTTTTCACCCTCTAAGTCTAGAGGGCTCTGATTCAATTCCAACGTGACCTCTTCCTAAAGAGGAAGGAAAATTTAAGTAGAATCTGTATTTTTTGGTCTTTCTGTTGTTACTGTTAGCTTGTTACCAAAGATGAAAACAAATTGTTAGGAACTATTTTGCATTATGCAAACAATTTAGAGATCAATGAGTTTTTTCCTAACTCTTTAACATAATTATCTAAATATGCCCCTTGCTAGCGTCATCAAGCTTATCTAAATATAAACATCTTTTATTTGAGGAAACATTTAGTGTTCAACTCTAAAACGTTGACTTTTCTCTGAAATATAACTTGAAACCAACTCTAACCAGAGTGTGGTATTGAAGCCTAACAAAGCAAAAAGGCAGAGCAAGGCCATCTGCTTTTGATAGGTATGCTGATCACAAGTCCTCCAAAGCTCTCTGGTTTAAGAGGGCAATATACCAATATTGCAAACTTGGATTAAGCATAATAATTCTGACATGCTGATACCTAGGCAAAACTCCTAAAATAGATGGTATATCAGTGTAGTTTATACTGAACTGAACTTTGGCTTGAAATTTTCTATTGCTCTAAGAACTAGCATCTGATACTCAGCTGAGGTACAATAAAATACTGTACCCTATGATGTAGAGGTGTGAAAGCTTTATATGCTTTTTATACAGTATCAATGCATGACCTATTCACAGGTCTTGTATGCAATTTGCATCTCATTACTGTTTCTTAGTTTGCATTTAATACTTGTTCTTTATTCTTTCTTTGATTTCATATCTGAATTTTTTGTAATCATAAGAAATCTTCTATACTGTTCTTTCTATACTGTACTGTACATAGAAGACAGTTCACTTTGACTGGTATGGTTAAAAGTCATGTGGAAAAAAAAAAAAATTCTGTGGAGATTAAGTTATGATTATCCACATTAGACATATTGCTGCGCTAATTGACATCAAGTCACACGAACGAACAAATCTCTAGCGCTCCACTTTTGGGTTCAATGTCTAAGTCGAAAGTCTAAGCTAACTCAAGAGCATAAGTATGACATGACTATCAGAATAAATTATAAGAATAAATTAACATTTATCTTCATTACACAGGAATACAGCACTTTAATGATGATACATGTACTAACAGGTTCTTCAACAAGCAAAACATGTAAGCAATACTAATTTCACCTATTTTTTTTTTTTCTTGAGTGATTAATACTATACCACACTGATTACTCAAACAAGCAGCACTACACTATTGACTTCCTGCTCTTTTAGGAAAGGAATAAATATTTTATAAGAACAAAACTTTGAAATTTGTTACTTAATGCTTAAAAGAAATTCTTTGATATTTCTTGGGTAATTTGACTAAAGTGTGGCAACAGCACAGCATGGGAATAGGTTCAAAGTAACACATGCTGCTTTTAAACATTAAATTTGGTTAGTTTATAAAAACTTAAAAGTGTAGTCAAATAGTATAGTATTCAGTGATTTTCAAAATGTTAGTTGTGCTTATCTTTCAATCAGTTGACTAATGAGAACTACTCTTGCATTTTTCATTCCTTATGTCTCCACAATGGCATTCTCAGCTTGGTCCAAGATAGTTTCAAAGGCAAATGGAACAAATGGATAACCAGTTCCACCATAGAATTTACTTTGGAACTCCACCCTGGAGAGAAAAAAATACAAAACATTATATTAAAAGAATCTTTTTTTCCATAAATAGAGAATACAATAGCAAAGTCATCACCATCTAATGTACCTTGCTGCAAAAAGGTAAAAATAAATGATCTATTCTTCACTTCTATAACTGAAAAAAAAAATTTTAATTATTATTTTCTCAACTATAGAAACTAGAGTCATTTAAATGAGATGGTTTTTGTGCACATGGGCAAGAAG
Source organism: Palaemon carinicauda (assembly GCF_036898095.1). NCBI lineage: Eukaryota > Metazoa > Arthropoda > Malacostraca > Decapoda > Palaemonidae > Palaemon > Palaemon carinicauda. The sequence goes on from NC_090734.1 coordinate 138,348,737, forward strand.
CCCCGCCCCACCACCTATCGCAAGAGCCTCACTTTGACCCTTTGGCTCAGGACTGAGAGGGATGGTTGAGGAGGGAAGTTTAACTTAAAGGAATGATTTGTATAGTTAGGAAATAATACAAATTACTAAAAAAAAATTTATTTGTTCCTACACATACAAACCTTTGTCCTTTAAATAGGTAGACACTGCTTTTACTGATAAAGGTACTACAAATGATGGTGAAATGCTTTGCACAGTAGGTGAGCAATCAGCAATTGGGTTCAAGGTCAGCAGGAGTCATGAAGTATACTCGTATTGCATCGTTCAACAGATTTCTGTAGTGCCACTTTCATGTCTTAGTCAGTATGTCTTAAAAATAGTGAGCAGAAATTTTTCTTTCACCCATCCTTTTGTAATTGAGAAAGGCTGAGATGTTGAAATATTTAAAAAGGAAGCATTCAATTGATGATGAGGATTAGGAGAGGGGGTCTTCAAAGTGACAAAGGTTGGTAACCATTGTCTTAGAATACAAGCTAGTTACACCTCAAAGAGTTATGGAAGAATAATAATGTGATTAACAATAAGATGCAGAAAAAGAGCAACATCAATACGAGCAAAGTAAAGGAGAGGATTTTTAAACAAGAAAGAAAAAATGGACGTGGGTAAGGCATTTAATGAGAATGACAGATAATAGATGGTCATGGACAAAAAGAAAAACAGAGTGGGTTCCCAGAGATTACATATGAAGTAGGGAAAGGAAGAGAAAACGATGGATTAACGAGCTAAGAAAATTTGCAGGTATATAGACTGGCATAGAAAGACTATATAAACAAACGGGAGTGGAACATGTCTGAGGTCTCTGTCCAACAATGGACTCTTGGACAATGTATTAAACAGACAGCCTTGATTTTTATTGCATTTAGTAGAGTTTAATTTTTTACTTAACAGGGGTACTACTTTTCCTAGCAAATTTTTTTTTAGTCTGTACTTGAAATTTATTGCATTGGGATAATCATGAGGACCGCTCATCTGGTGCCTAATAAAAACAAATAAATTCTCCTAACTTTCGATTAAGCCTCGTTCTCAGGATTTAATCAACTTTATAAAATATCTTGAGGATTTCAACCAAGCACATAATAGAGTACCCAGACATAATTATCCCTATGTGAAATTGATACGAGATGCTTCTTTCCTATCTATTTATCGACTTGAATAAATATAGTAGGTGGATCTCGGACACGTGGATGGAGATCATGACTATTGTTTACTGAATTAATATAAATAAAAGCTTAGAAATGGCTTGACTGGAGTCACTGAAAGCGACTTTTAAATTATACTCTGTATGTCAGCTGACTTTTTCTCCTTAGACTTTGATCTTAATTATAAGACCCCACTTGAGGTGGCCAGATATGATGAGTTACTGGTTCTATTATATTTTTCACTGTTTAGCATTGAAAATGCACAAACACTTGATCAGTGAGCAGACACATGACAGGTAGATATAAATAATGATGGGATAACATTCAAAGGGCTGCCAAGAAACATAGTGGCAAACTAATCTACCACATAGCAATGCGATAAGACCATAATTTCGTTTTCAGCCATTTTAATTATTATTTTTGCACACATCCATAGCGGGATTTTGTAAGCTAGACATTCGTATATATGAAGCTTACTGTACCAATTTCATGTAGTAATAATTACAGAAACAAAAATAGAGTACAGTAACATAATACCAATAAAAAATGTCAGACACTATGAAACACTTTCGTATGAGTACTGTTACGAATAATACACCATCATAACAGTCACAGCATTAAAAGTTACACTGGAAGAATAGGCATAAGGCTATTAGCGAGACAATTAGTAATGATAGAGCAAACACTCAGGCAGGTTGATATTATTCCCCCTAAAAACTAAAATATTTCTATTACTGAACCAGTCCTTAGGAATACAAAGCATGTGAGAATCGAAATACTAAAAGGTTTGTATGGACAACAAAGGGTTTTCATGCATGTGACATTTTAGTGATACCACAAGACTAAACATTTTTCTTGGAACATCAAGAAGTGGCTTCATTATTAACAATAACTAAATTAGTAAAAATGCATTTAATAAATAGAACATATAATTACCAATGAAGTCGAAGTGTGTGAAGGAAAGCAGACAGTCCCTCCATTAAGACTAGGATAGCAAGCGTCAAAGAGGCCCAAGCAGCGAAGATGAAATACATCACGATTCCTCCTCCTCCCCCTTCACCGCCAGACCTCAAACCAATGCTCAACACCATTGACCATAACACCTCACTCAACTCTGCAAAAATAAAAAATTAAACATACTGTACTTGAAAAAATCTAGGATCTATGAATCTACGAAATCTTTAAAATTACTCATGATAGGAAATACTAAAAACAACAGTAAAAACATTATCCAATATTATAACAAAACAGCATGACTAAACAATTTCAAAGTTAATATTTAAAAAGTCAGTATACATATACAGCAAAACTAATTTTATTTCCATAGAGGGAACTTTTCTTGGTTATCACACGCTTACATAAAAAGTAAGCATGTCACTTTAAAGGAAGAAAATTCTAACAAAAATAAATCTGAAAAATGAGCAAGTAATAAATGCAATCTTAGGAGGTCTTGTAACCAAGATGGAATTAATCAAACTTGAGAGTGATGTGCCATATCAAATTTGCTAATTAAGCTGTGCTATAGTGATAGTACCATACATATTTTACTGTACAGTAATATATGCTACAGTATAGTATCAAGTAATTTTCATTAGGAACAACACTGTTTTGTTATTACTTATACATAAGTTGGTGTTAGTAATGTACAATTACCTTTGAAAAGTAATATAAACTACAATACTGTGATAGAAACCACAACAAAACAATGTACTAGAGTATAGTTATTTAGGATGTTAGTCAACCGGGCGTAGGTAACAAGTCATTTATTTCAGGGAGGGGGGTTAATGACTCGACTAACTCTAGGCCACCGATATCATGTGGTTTTCCCTCTTCATGGGTGTCTTACCAATCCCCAGAAGAGTCAGAAGGCTGACTGTACTTCCAAAGAAACATTGGGTAGAACTCCATTCAGGAAGAAATAGCTTGTATGCATTTATGTAAACACAGTAATCCCTCCCCATATGGTTCACATTTTTCTCTGAATATTGCGAATTTAGAAATGTACAGCATTATATGTACTGTACCAGGTAAATTTACATCACAGGTTTCTGAGGGCAGATGAGTTTTACAATTTTCATATATTAATTATTCTTTAGAAGATAATTTATGGTCCTAAAAATTAACGAAGTAAACTAGAGTAATAACGCATATACTCGTGTAACACTTGAGATCTCGCATGTGCGAGCACCAAATTTTCATCCATAAAAGATTTTTTTTATTACGTATTTTGTGTATTATGCGAGTTCGTTTTTGAGACCAAATTACAATAAACTAACCTTTCTTCCACCTGTTTACCCCAGCTTCTAGTTCAATAAGTTTGAAAAGCATACAAGAATGATACATCTACAGTATAAACAAGTGAACAAAAATCAGTTTTGTTAATATGGAGAACAACCGATTCATATAACAAGAGCTGATTTGCTTTCATTTCAACTTTCATATGATAATAAACAATTACCATAGTTGTTACAAATGCAACCTAAAGAACTGAAAGAAAAAGTAAATAATTTCCCAAGCTTTGTAATCAACCATCGTAACAGTACATATACATATACCAAGGCACTTCCCCCAATTTTGGGGGGTAGCCAACATCATACAAGTGAAAAAACTGGACTTTCCCTCTCTACATTCCTCCCAGCCTGACAAGGGACTCAACCAAGTTAGGCTGGTACTGCTAGGGTGCCACAGCCCAACCTCCCCCGTTAACCACCACAGATAAAGCTTCATAACGCTGAATCCCCTACTGATGCTACCTCCGCAGTCATCCAAGGCAACCGGAGGAAGCAGCACGGCCTACCGGAACAGCGTCACAATCGCTCGCCATTCATTCCTATTTCTAGCACGCTCTCTTGCCTCTCTCACATCTATCCTCCTATCGTAAAGGTAAACTAAAATTATCATGCATCAGCAGCAGGAATGAAAAGCCTCTAAACTTTTATATGCCATTAAAATTGAAAGTAAATAAAATAAGAGTATTTTTCCAAAAACTACCTACTTTCTTATTGCAAAATAAAAATGAAAGTTCAAGTAATAATTGTCTCTTTTAGCAAGAGAAAAAAAGTCCAGTTGATTTGAAAAGTGTAGATACTAGTTTTGAAAACATATTCACTGGAGTCTCGTGAGACTATGGTGGCACGCTGGGAGAGGCACTGGTCTGCCGGAGGATCATGAGAGCTATCATCCGAGATCTCCAGAGAGCTCAGGTCCGAAGAGCTAGAGCACAAAGGCAAAGAATCCCGCTACCGCTTCTGAGCTATCTTGGGAGTCCTCCCAAGCGAAGACAGCCTCTCACACTTGTGAAGGCATTGGCTGAAAATCTCCGAAGGGTCAGCAGGCTGAGAAGGGTGCCTTTCCTCGCACTGAGCAAATGATTTCCCTGAGGGGTAAACACACTTAGGGAGTGCTACCCCACTGATCCTCAGATGGGAGAGGATCTGGGAGACGACAAAGGTCCAGAGGCCATGAGACCGAGCAGGAGGGACTCCCTCCTCATGGTTCTAGAAGGGGAAGTGGCGAAGCCAACCCCGCCAAGAGCAGAAACACTCCTGCTGAGCCCCATGTACCAACACCTCTAGTAGCCTGTCCTTCGACAGGGGACCCGAAAGTCCCAAGGAAGGACACGACAGACGCAAAGTGTCTTGGGATGAGGACTTGCCAAGGGAGGAAGGTTTTACAACCTTACTAGGGGAGATGGGAAGAACTTCATACCCTCGGGTTAAACTGCCACTGCTCTTGCTCCATCATCAACCAGAGGAAGCCGAATGAGAAGAGACAGAGGGAAGGATACCAGGAGTGAGAGGAAGAAGTCGAGACTTTGACTTCTAGAAAGACACCAAAAACAAAGAATCCCTTTTAGACAACTTCTTCCTCCTCCTGCTACCTACTGCTGGGAGGATGGCCACTCCTGACACTTGTCACATCAAGAAGCCTGAACACAGGAGTCCTCTGCATGTAGAGCAGTCGGTGAGGATCAGTCTCCACATTTGACAAAAGCAGCCCGCCACACCCACACAAACCCGCATGTTGTGCATCATCAAGCACGCACACCCCTGCTCAATGAAATGGAAAAAAAGCCAGTCAATCGAGTCAGTTCCAGAAGCATGGAAGAGAATGTCTGCTCTCAACCACAGCTGAAATCAAAGTGGAGTTGTAGTGAGTTAGCGGAGGGATGTTTACCCGCTACCAACTGGTAACTACACTCCATGAATAGTTTTATAGCCGTGTTCCAGCTTGTGCTGTTATCTTCTCCTAAATAAATAAAATAAAGAGATTGTGTTTTCATGTAGGAACAAAGGCAAATTTTTGTAAAAATTTAAAGAAATTACTCACGGGCATGAGCCAGGGAGAGAGCCCATAATCGCAGATACGAGGCAGTGTGTGAAACAGATCCAAGAACGTATTCAATGGTATGTATTCCTTGGTGAATCATCATTTCACTCATGTCACTCTCTTCTGGTGGCCCAGGTGGAGCAGCTGCAACTTCACCACCTTCTTCAATGACACCTTCTCCACCATTAGCTTGCATTATCTGAATAACACCAAAAGCTATTTTAAATAAATCAAGCAAAACGTGGTAATTGTACTTTATATTTTTGGCCAGAGCACATAAAAATTTTATAGTACCACAATCATACTATGAGATAAAGAAAGGATTAATATAAGAAGCATCTATATATTGTATTGCAGTTCTGTTGTGTACTGTCCTCATACCATAAGCATATTTGAATACTTCCAATGATAAAATTTATTTTAACAGAGAAGCATAAAGCAACCCTGACACTTGAATGATTTTCATTTCCCCAATGCATCATCTCCATGATTAAATTCTTCATGTGGAGTTGGCGAAAGGTGCTTGGGTGCACTGAGAATTTTGAAATGTTAAATATTAGGCGCGCACAAGTTTTTGTGCCATTTTATCCTCCACCCTCACAATCACTAACTCAAAGTACTGCAAGGTATAGCGGAAACGAAAATCGTGCAAATGTCAGGGTGGTTAATAAAAAACACCAAGAGAAATAAAAATTACGAAGAAAATTACTAAAACCTTCAATTTCCGTCCATATCATAAGAAATGTTCCACACATGAAAATATTCAATTATTATAAAGTGGCTTAACCACAATATATTAGTTACATAAAATAAGTACATTTGGGTTTTACTAAGTACTGCATGCAGCAAAGAATTTGGGGCCATCCACAGTATGCTGATCAAGGTCAACTGTTAAAAAGTATAATGCTACAGGAACTAAAGCTAACCACAACTGATGGCAACAATTCATGCCTAAAATATGCCTGGCATATCACACTGTAGTGAGTGTCTGATGGTTTCTGGAACATTCCTTGCCTGGCCTGCATTACATTGTTGCCTTTTAATTTTCATCTGTAGGGCTTTTACCACTAGGCTTAAATTATTTAGGTATAAATCCTTTGGCCCGGTGCTATTAATTTTGAAAAGACCAGGTGGACTGGATAAATTACTAAAATATCTACTTTTTACAGTATGTAATATCAAATCTTTATCTTTTTCCAAACACTTCAGAGAAATTTTACACTATTCTTTTCTTTTATTATATGCTGTCTGCAGTTGATAGCATTTGATGTCCAATGAACTTAACAATACTCTAGCTCAACTTCCCTACAAGCAAATATTACACCAATACCTGGCATAAATCATAATTGACTACTTTTCAATTGTTATATTTAATCAAAACCAAATAATAGATCAAATGAATTTACTTACCAATTGCTTGCGCTTGTTATTACGATAAAAGAGATATGGTTTAGCACAGAGCATCCAGGGAACACAAATGACTCCAAGGACCACCAAGAATCGCTGGAACCCAAACTGCCCTCCGTACATGTAGGGTGAACATACGTCACCTTCAACTGGTGTTTCGTACCCCTTCATCAGCACCTGAATAAGTTAAATAATGTCCATGTTGGGTCATCAGATACTAGAAATTATAAAAGTTAATACTATTCATATTTTCAAATTTATCTCTAACAAGGACTGTTGCAGTACAGTAGTACCTCAAACCTCTACCTACATTTTTATACATAAATAAAAATCTCCTTCAAAAGAGCTTCTTACCATATTGATAAAGGTAATCAGTATAGAAGGAGCACAGCTGGGGGAAACCTCAACAGTCCCATTTGCACCATACCATGTCCACTTGTGGAAAACCAAAAGGACCAGGTAACCAAACAGAGAGCAAAGGAATATAACCTGGGGTATAAATTCACAGTATATTCTTGAATGTTTGTTGAAAAACCTGAAATGGAAATAAATTTTCTTTAATTGGTGCTAAGCAATAATGATGTACAGTACTTTATCTTAATAAACAGATTAGTGAGTTTGCTTTCCTTACATGTATGTTGGCAGTTGTTAATACACTGATGCAACACAATAAATTAAGCAGCCATCAGGACAATAAATATAATGATGTAGCATCTTTATTGATAAGTTAAATTAAAATATTCAACACAAAATCAAGGGCATACTCTTGAACGAGTTTATTATTATTATTATTAATATTATTACAGGCTAAGCTACAACCCTAGTTGGAAAATATATTATGCTATAAGTCCAAAGGTTCCAACAGGGAGGGAAAAATAACCCAGTTAGTGAAAGAAATATGGATATAAATGAACTATAAAAGAGGTAATGAACAATTTATATAAAAAGTTTTAAAAACAGTAGCAACATTAAAATAAAACCAATAAACAAACTACAAAAATTAAAAAAGAAAAAGAGGAAGAATAATAAATAGAATATTCGCAAATCTAAGATATGAGCGAGCAGAATTCTTTGACTTAATTATCACCTGGAAAAATATAAAAACTTTATCATTACTTAAAATATATAAGTAGCCAGAACTGATAAAGCTAAGGAAAGCCATACTTACTTGTAATTCGACACACTAAGAATGACACCGAACATCATATGAATGATGCCAAAAACGATTGATATCTTCATCTTGTATGAATTGTAAAAGTTGATCTTGTTTGTCGAAATCTGCCACATTGGATCCAATCCGAATGGGTATGGAACTTGATCGTACATATTTGGATCACCTGGATCCAAGGTGAGCTCTTTGTTAGATGTAAGTGTACTCTCACTAAAAGAAAACCAAACATTACATTATTTCTCTTTGGCTGAACAGGTATTTTTTTCTTTTTATATTGTATAACATAGAAGTATTAATTTTCTATTCATTTCAGCCATGCTCAGAGATTACCAACTAAATCAGTATAAAGTGCATCATCAAAAACTTGAGGACTAGAAAACAGCTTTATAATATAGTTGAATTTCCTTGTCGAAATCTACAGTACTTACTTATATCTTCCATGCCATGAGGAACCAAAGATATTGAGTGCTTTGGAGAAAACATCATTGTATATCAAGCCAGTGTACATAGAGAACATACCCATGAGAAGAATTATATATCGTCCACCAAAGAAAATATTCCAAATCTGTAATTGTAAAAATGAACTATCAAAATCTGAAATTATTAAAGAAAAGTAGGTTCTCTGCACCATTGCTTCAACCAGCAGAGGATTTTCATCCATGCCTTTCAGTCTTTTTCCCATAGGGTGTTCAAATTATCTAAAAGTTTTATTCCATTTTTCTACCTCCCATAACCACCTAAAGCAGTAAGATGCAGGTATATAAGGAACTCAGTGGTCTAGTGAAAGTATCAAGTTATAATAGCAATTCAAAAGTTCTCATTGTATTCAACCTTGAATATCAATTATCATTATTAAAAATTAGTTTATAGAGATCACCACACTTCATACACTATCACAGGGCTAGTCCAAAGTATTTGTTCTTAAATGAGGTGAAAATTGAAGAAAGGTAAATTTAAAGAGAACAAAAGAAGCTTATGACAAATATTAAAAAGACATAAAAGTACTTATAAATAATGTTTAAATTCAAGGTGAATTATTGAAATATTTTTTCCTACACATTTATCTTAAATATTAAAAAAATTTCTTTTATGATGTCACTAGCATGTTATTAAGAGGAAAAAATGTTGAAAGTTACATATTACATATTAAATTTCTACAATTATATGTAGGTTAACTAGTCTAACTTACGGCAACTAACTCTCATAAAGCTGGTCCAAAGGATTTCTCCCTGGTGTTAAAATTTGCTTTAAAATTATGTTTTTAAACAATATAATTTTCTACAGTACATTGAAAATGTTGAGTATTCTCATAAAATTTGGTTATTAATTTATTTAAAAAAAAGTGAGGTTCATTGTTAGTTGAAATTTGGACATCTACATAAAATATGTTTGTAAATACTTATATGAATACAGAGATTCGGTCCTACATATTATTCACCTAAAATCCAATGGTTAAATGAATATGACCAATTCAACGGCTAGAGAGAATAACTTTATTTCATTTTTTATGCTTTGAAGAATTCCCTAGTCCATTGATGAGTTTCATCAGTTGTAATTTACACAAAAGTCTTCACATTCATTGTTCTATAAAACATTCTATTAATGATGAAAAATTCTAGGGATTTTTAATCCATTCAATTAACATTTGATTGTCAAAAAAATTGTTTCAACAAAATCTGTTGAGAGGGTAACCCTTTTTTACCTCATTATCAGTCTTTTTAGCAGATAAAGGTTTCTCCCGCCAGACCATCCACGCACCAAAGAGGGCCATGATTATGCCATGCCCCAAATCTCCGAACATAACAGCAAACAAAAATGGGAAAGTAATGATAGTATAAGGAGCTGAAAAGAAAAAAAAATATACATAAATTTTTCATTTTATAGTGGCAGTATTAAAATTACAGTGCCAATTTTTCATAAATGACAAATACAGTACTGTAATACAATACAATATCAGATACATTTAAAAAATCCTACTGTGGAAATAAATAGATTAACAATCCAACTTATTCTTAATAAAACTAAGACACCAGCCATTGACTTGATATAAAAATATAATTTTTGTAGTAATTAGGTATAATTAAAGGTGCAATTGGATTACAAAAAGTATTTCCAAAAACTGTTTAACCATCCACCATGAATTATTATTATTATTATTTTTACTTGCTAAGCTACCACCCTAGTTGGAAAAGCAGGATGCTATAAGCCCGGGGGCTCCAACAGGGAAAATAGCCCAGTGCGGAAAGGAAACAGGAAAAATAAAATATTCTAAGAAAAGTAACAACGTTAAAATAAATATTTAGTGCAGTAAATTACTTTCCTAGAGATAAAATACATGAGAAAAACTTTTACATAGATGAGGATATCTACAACTCAAAAACAACACAAAACTGACCTGGATTAACTTCACGGTAAGTGGCAACACCATAAGAATCAATCAACGCTTGAAAGGCTTTGGTAAACTTGTTGGTACGATGAAAAGTAGGCGGTGCTTCTACTGTGTTTAGTCGATTCAAAATTGCAGGCAGACTTCCACTTTTCTCCTATAAACATGGGAATTTTATTTGATATATAAAAGCAGATTCTATAAACTTAAATGAAATATGATTATCAACAGCTTATATCTGTGCCCTACCCATAATGATGACTTATTTAAAGTATCAAGCACAGTACTAAGTTTCTTATCAAGAAAGCAATTATCAAGTGTAAATATGATTATAATTAAACAAAGATGGTCAAACCAATGCATAATTACTATAAATCAAATATCACCAAACTCTTCAAACATTTATTTCACACAGGTACTGACACGCCAGATACTACAAAACCCTATTTATAGTGAAAGAACTATCAAATATTTAATCTTATAGCTTATAAAACTCACTACTAAAACAAAAACATGATTATGCACCCTCACATTTCTTTCACAGGCAAAGCTAACAAAAGGGTGTTTGAACTGGGTCAGATTACAGTATAAAATTTAGGGCAGAGCCCAGGCACTGGAATTAGTGGGATGGGATAACTAAATTTATTATCACTTTTCACTAAAGCATAAGAACCAAAGTACTTCAGCAACACATCCTACAAAGAAAAATGAGACTAAGCAAGTTACTGTTTAACCTTAGGTGCTTACCGTGCCACGGCGCAGTGCCAGCTGTACATCCTCAAGATTTGCAACAGGGATCCAACATTCAGCAATTAGCCCATTTTGGATAACATCCAAGTTGAACATATTTAGAGTGTAATATATGCTCTTAATTTTCCACACTTTCATCATCCAAGCACGAATGTTGCGAGCTGCCGACACTAATACACGATGACGGTGATCCTGGGTTTGGCTCAACACCTAAAATACAAATAGAATGCTTTCAAAAATGCCTTTCTATAATCCAAAAGACAAGAATAACGCAAACAATTATTAGATCTAAGAATCCCAAAATGCACATGAAAATACTATGAACAGATGACTACAAATCACTCCTAAGGGAAAATTTCATTTGCTTACAGTATTGAGATCGTCCAAACGAGTTTTCACACCCATAGCCATTTCTCGCCTGTCAGCTGGTGCCTCAGGGCATGGGTACATAGTAGCACGAAATCCTTCACAGATCTTCTTAACACGCATCTTTAATTGATCTCCTTGGAAAAAGATGATGAACACAGACTTATATACTTGCTCACCCTGCAACAAACATAAAAGTATATGAGGATTAATCTTTTTTTTTTTTTTACCTGATAAACATGTAAAAATGTTTCAGACCACATATAAAACCTCAGATTTTTTTAAAAAGCTAATCAAATCTTGGTTACAAAAGACACTAAGTTGAACAACTGCACGAAAAAAAAATTTCATATAAAAAAGCAAATATACAGTATATTTCTTCTTTGACTTGAACCCAAGATTAAAATAAATGTTTAATAGCTAATATCTCCTAGTAATAAATATTATAACCATTAAAATTAATCAGTACTTCAACTATACATAACAGGTGTATCAAAGTGCTTCCAACTCCCATCAGTAGATAACAAAACTACACCTACACTACCATCAAGAATGGAATATTGTATTTAATTATTAGCTTCTTCTGATCAGTAAAAATAATGAACAACATCCCAGTAAGAAAAATTTTAAACTTACCGTTACTGGATCTTCGAGAGGATCTTCGATTATGGCCTGCCGCAAAAACACATTACCTCGGCACGCCCTCCACAACATACGCTCAAATGCTGGGATTCTTTCTCGCAAAATCACACCAGCAACGAAACTGAAACATCATATCAATGTGCACAATTAAGCAACAGCAATATATATTTATTTATAATTATATATCTATTCTGTAATTAATTTTCTGAAAAATCTGAGAAAGAAATGTTTTAAGCTTTCTAGTAATTGTGTACAAGAAGCTGGAACTATAACATATTTAAAAAGTAAACCAGTTCTCAAAAAATGAAACAATACATTCATAACTTTTATATTTTGCAAAAACCAATTGTTAAAACAATCAACAGAGAAAAATAATAAATAAAAGACTTAAGATTAAAGTAATGGATGTAATTCTCAATGTAAAACACTTACAATATTCAAATCAACAATGGAAAAGTGTATCATATTCTTATAGGAACTGAGGACAAATATTTCACTCTAAGAACAGGATAAACAGCTGAAATCTTTGAGCAACAAGAGTATTACACTAAATACAGAGGCTATCTTACCTATATGCAGTAAATGGTTCAGAGGCAAGGCTCAACTATAGAATATTGTACACTTGTTAATAACTGTACAGGACTTTAAAATAATTTACAAGTGAGTTGGGTTAATCACATTTCAATTAACCAACATTACATTTTACATTAGTTAATCAATTATCCATAAAACAGAAGACTAAAATTATACAAAATTTCTAAACTGCAACGATCATTTGGATCTTCAATACTGTATGTTGAGTATTTTTCTCATTGCAGTACAAATAATTAAACTAAGAAAAACTACTATTAACAAATGCTTGTTACCACCAGATTCTTGTAGAGGGGTAAAAATATCTAAATTAATTACACTTAATCTGAGTTTGTTCTATCTGCCTCCTGATAAGAGATTTTGGCAAAATTTATCAAAAATTAACTCAAATTTGTTATACTGTACATGGCAACTGAAGTTTCAACAATTATGCAAAAATCAGTGTAATGTGGTGCATATATGTTCTGTTATGAATGTGATTTAGTTGGTTAAGTGTTTATTCTTAGTAATGGTTAAGTACAGAGAAAAAAGTCTCACATTATTAGGAGAGCGGAAAGAGAGAGGAGTGAAGCGTTGCTGTTCTCGAATCTATTGTACAGTACTTTAACGTTGCGCCTTGAAGTTTCAATTTTTTTCAAAGTTTCACCTGCATAATCTATGCTGTGAGATTTATATTGGATACATCTTTTAGTTAATACAGTATAGGAATTGGAGAACAACAGACAAACTGAAATAATGTCCGGCAGTGTGTATGGCATCCATCAATCTACAAGATTACCAAATATGGTTTACTTCCCCTTACTACTCTCAGACCTTGATTGTGCAGATGTATTGAATTTTGGAAATACAGTACATATTACTTTTACACTAGACAATTTCTTTACTAAGGAACTTATCTCAACCATTGTAAACAATGGAGACTTATGTCCTAATGCTTCATGGTCCACTATATATTTCTGGAATCCAGTTCAAACTGCTGAACTACAATGATAATTCTCTAAATAAAGGCAGTACATACATACATACATATACCATGGCACCTCCCCCAATTTTGGGGGGTAGCCGACATCAACAAAGAAACAAAAACAAAAAGGGGACCTCTACTCTCTACGTTCCTCCCAGCCTAACAAGGGACTCAACCGAGTTCAGCTGGTACTGCTAGGGTGTCACAGCCCACCCTCCCACATTATCCACCACAGATGAAGCTTCATAATGCTGAATCCCCTACTGCTGCTACCTCCGCGGTCATCTAAGGCATCGGAGGCAGCAGCAGGGCCTACCGGAACTGCGTCACAATCGCTCGCCATTCATTCCTATTTCTAGCACGCTCTCTTGCCTCGCTCACATCTATCCTCCTATCACCCAGAGCTTCCTTCACTCCATCCATCCACCCAAACCTTGGCCTTCCTCTAGTACTTCTCCCATCAACTCTTGCATTCATCACCTTCTTTAGCAGACATCCATTTTCCATTCTCTCAACATGGCCAAACCACCTCAACACATTCATATCCACTCTAGCTGCTAACTCATTTCTGACACCCGTTCTCACTCTCACCACTTCGTTCCTAACCCTATCTACTCGAGATACACCAGCCATACTCCTTAGACACTTCATCTCAAACACATTCAATTTCTGTCTCTCCATCACTTTCATTCCCCACAACTCCGATCCATACATCACAGTTGGTACAATCACTTTCTCATATAGAACTCTCTTTACATTCATGCCCAACCCTCTATTTTTTACTACTCCCTTAACTGCCCCCAACACTTTGCAACCTTCATTCACTCTCTGACGTACATCTGCTTCCACTCCACCATTTGCGCAACAACAGACCCCAAGTACTTAAACTGATCCACCTCCTCAAGTAACTCTCCATTCAACATGACATTCAACCTTGCACCACCTTCCCTTCTCGTACATCTCATAACCTTACTCTTACCCACATTAACTCTCAACTTCCTTCTCTCACACTCTCTTCCAAATTCTGTCACTAATCGTCCAAGCTTCTCTTCTGTGTCTGCAACTAGTACAGTATCATCCGCAACCAACAACTGATTTACCTCCCATTCGTGGTCATTCTCGTCTACCAGTTTTAATCCTCGTCCAAGCACTCGAGCATTCACCTCTCTCACCACTCCATCAAAATACAAGTTAAACAACCACGGCGACATCACACATCCGTCTCAGCCCCACTCTCACCGGAAACCAATCACTCACTTCATTTCCTATCCTAACACATGCTTTACTACCTTTGTAGAAACTTTTCACTG
The DNA here is from genome assembly GCF_036898095.1 of Palaemon carinicauda. Lineage (NCBI taxonomy): Eukaryota > Metazoa > Arthropoda > Malacostraca > Decapoda > Palaemonidae > Palaemon > Palaemon carinicauda. Next base: position 138,363,831 of record NC_090734.1, read on the forward strand.
CTTGCAACAACCTTCCACCAACTCCATATAACCTCATCACATTCCACATTGCTTCCCTATCAACTCTATCATACGCTTTCTCCAGATCCATAAACGCAACATACACCTCCTTACCTTTTGCTAAATATTTCTCTCATATCTGCCTAACTGTAAAAATCTGATTCATACAACCCCTACCTCTTCTAAAGGCAGTACATACACAAAATCAGATTCAATCAGGGTTTAGCTGCTTACACGAGTATCCTGTGTATAAGCCAAATTTCCCATAAACAAGCCAAACTAATGGTAAGTAACTAGTAGATTAACATCTGTTTATGGATTCTTCCATGAGGTAACCCAAGGATCAATAGCTCAATAATAAAGGTAAAATTTTGTACTGTTTCAGTTTAGAGTAAAAGTTATTGTTACTCAGTTTGGTAAAGGTAAAGTATATTCTCTTACACAGTAAAGTAGTTTGCAACTAGCCTATTCTGCCAATTTCTACTTAAACAGGCTTTGCCAAAAGGAATTTATGTTCCAAGGCATATGTAGTGTACTTCCATTTTCAGAGTTAAAGATCATTTGGTTTGAAAAGAGGAAGCCGAGTCTGTTGTTCTCTTGAATTAAAATCTATACTAACTTGATATCTAAATGGCTTCTTCTAAAGAAACTCTGTGTATCAGTGTTTATCCCCACAAAAAACCATGAAAAATTTTCCTATTTTCTTTCCTTCAAAACATACAAGGCCTCAGTAATGAAACAATCTAACAGCAAATGGTAAGCAGCATGCTGTCAGTTTTCCCTTCCTCAGTTTCTGATTTTCAGTAGTTTTAGGAGGAATACCCCTTCAAGATTTCACACATGTTTATTGCATTTCAAGTTAGCTTACCTACTCGATTGGTTAGCATTTCTGCACAGGGATAGCTATTCTAAATAACTGTTGTGAGAAGTAAATACATCACAGTTTCTCTCTGGAAAATATGTTTCAAGATAATCCTTATGAAACTGGAGAGTACAGTATACACTGCATAGTGGTAAACCTTCTATGCTGTAAACACAACAACGGCAGTTCAATTCTCACAACGGCCGAGGTATGGGGAATTAAAGAGAATATTGACAGGCTTATCGCTTCTAGTGATAAAATACCAATTGAAGGACAAACCCTGGTTAATTGATGGATGTAGATGCACTTATTTGGAGAAACAGAAGGCTTATCATCTTTGGAAAGGTAACAGATCAGATTTGACCTAGAATAACTATAGTGTACTGCACTCCGTTAATAGCTGTTGCACAGAGTTTATACTATAACTGAAAAGGAATACAATTTGACCAAAAAAGAAAGAAACCTTTTCTGATACAACCCAAGAACCTTATTGGTGGGCTACCTTTAAATCTGCACTCTTTGGTGTAGACTTAACAGGTCCTCTTCCTCATTTACTTGAAACTAGATGACTCTGTCACCCACTGTCCAATGGAAATGGCAACCCTTTTGGCAGATTTATTTGACAGTGAGCAGAGTGAGAAACCCAATCTTCTACATTCCTGTTTTCTTGAGGCTAAACTAACTACAGTAATTTAGATTATCAGTCTAGTGAAATTAAAACTCTTACTGGACCTTAATGCTTATAGAGGAGTAGACCCTAATGGTATCATGGAGGATAGTACAAAAGTACTGTTAAGATATGATTTGAAAAAAAATCAGAGACAAACCAAAATCTTCACAGGCTTGTCCTTGGCCAGATCCTCATCAAAGGCATTACACAACACTATAGTAAGGTAAACCTTATTACGGAATACCAGCAGATGAGTAAATTTGTTCCCTGAATGGAAACAAAGTTTATACAATGTTACTAAGAGGACTACTTCCCGTTTTTTGCAGTTATAAAATATTGTAATCAATGATGATCTTAGTCATTTAAAAAGGGTATTTAAAATCACTGTAACAATCGATAGTAACTAGACATAGAAAATAGCGTGAATAAGCTATCAAATCTATACCAATGAGATCAAGATAATGATATGTTGAGATCTAATTTGAGCTCATTATGATTTCACATATAAAAATACTTTATCTTGTTATCCTAAAAAACATTCTGGCATTCTGGACATCAACTCCACAAGTTTCTTGATCATAATTAGACATCAAAGTACTTCTGCCACAAATTTTGACATTAACGTCACACCGTATCAAAAGTTATTGTATCATTTTTGCCAGGGCCCATGTTCCATTCTAAAGTTACACCTTATCAGAAGTTAATCTATCATTTTTTCCAGGGCCCATGTTCCTGCTCTATACACATACACACAAACAAGCACAAAGTACTATCTTTCTTCTGAATGTTAACCAGGAAGAAAACAAAAATTATATCTAATTCCTGAGATTTAATTGTTTGCTTGTTGCAGCAAACAGCAGGCTGTTATATAGATTACCAAATGATCAACAATTTTACATGTTCAATGAACAGGCACTGGGTGAGTAAGCCTTCACCAATAGGTTTAAGCAGTACTTGCCAACTTATTTATACTTAATGCTGCCCATCTTCTAAGCATCTAAAAGAAGTAACTTCACATGTGTTGTCTCCCAATAAGATTCACCTGATTAGGCAATAAGATTAGAAAGTTAGAATGGTAACCATCCAATCAGTAAGTCTGTATCCAAGAATCACAATTTCCATCAGATCAACAGACCCAAAGAAAGAGAATTATGATAATTTTGTAGGAACTCTCACTAGCATTTTCTAGTAATGAATGATTATTAAACTAAAAGGAAATTATTCTCATTTAAAGCTATCAAAGTGTACTCCCATTTACTAGCTCTAAAAAGTACTGTATAATGGTTTCAAGTACAAACTATATAACAAGAAACTGTAAGAATAAATTTTATTTTAAAACTAAAATAAATTATTTCTATACTCCCCTGAAGTTTATATGGATTTCTTCTCAAAGCTAGCTAAATGTCGACATCTATCCAAAAGTAGTTGTGATTATATGGTGGTGAATGACAATAAGAGGACTTTGGCATCCCAAATAATGATATCCACATCAGTCTTGAAGTCGAAACATGTCTAACACCTCTTGGCATCACTAGTCAGTAGGCATGTGTGTGTGTGTGTGTGTGTGTGTGTGGGGGGGGGGGGGGTTGCGGTTGAACCTCTGTTGAGTATAGAATTAATTCATTCTATTATCAAAATTCTGTTATTTCTATGAATCTCACCTGAAGTTCATATGGGTGACTCCCCCACTCTGATGGAGATAGGATAGTGAAGGAAAGAGCAAGTTAATCTAAAAGTATTGCATAAATACATACTTCACTTAGTTGAGACTCGCCTCTAATAAGCATAAGCTTAAAGTAACACAAAGTTAGCAAGTCCCATGCAATACCTCACAAATTCACTGAGCTATTTTTGCCTGTTGGAGCCGTTGGGCTTATTGCATCTTGTTTTTACAACTAGGGTTGTAGGTTAGCTAATAATAATAATAATTTGCTTATCACTACCCAAATCATTTATAACAGAGGAAAAGCATATAGATCCAGACTGAACTTGCCCTGTAACATGGATTTCACCTTCCATACTAGGGTACAGGTGTCCGGAATTATACAGCAAAACACCATCATCTTGTTGTGGTGGTCACAAACATGTCCACATTTGTTCTCCCTCATCAACTCCAAATCTCTTGACACACTCCAGGATGTAAAGACCATTTGCACTGCAGTATTTGTTGTTGCTGCTTAACTGATCTAAGGGTATGTTCAATTTCCCTGGAAAAGAAGTGGGGTAGAAGAAGTATCCCGTTAAGATCCATTCAAGATGAGTAATTCTGCTATACAGAACAAGGACTGATCTGGTGCCCCACTGCTTCCATATGTGAGCCAGTACTGACAAATTGTCTGGAAAAACCCTATGCATTTACCCATCACCAGAGACTCCTGAATCTGAAGAGCCTTCAATATGGCATAAAGCTTTAAGATATTTATGTGTAGGGCTGATTCCTTTTCCAACCTCCTTCCTGATAGGTGAAGATAATCCAAGGACAAGCCCCAGCCAACCTAGATGTAACCGAGAAAAGACATACGTACAGGACCTTCACTGCAAACACACCTTGAGGTAAGCAACTAGGATGGTTGGCCCCCACATTACCAGTTCTAGATGGTTCTGAATCATCAGAATGCAAATAGTGTCCAGATCAGAGGTCCTTTCCTATTGGCAATTGCAATATAAGTGTAAATTCCTCATTTTCAACCAACTCGTCAAAACAAACAAACGCCTAGTGACAAGACACAGTCCCTAGGAACCTAATCGACATACTAAATCATAGTGCTTTCATATGTTTGGACTTCAACATGTTACATTAGTTACCCCTATCAAGTGCGCCTCACACACGTTTTCTGTAATGTTTGTTATTAAGTGTGCGTCACGCACGTTTTCTTTAATGTTTGTTTTGGTAAGCGTCACTGTGTGTCTGGCAGAAGTTAGCCTGGCGGCTTTGTATCTTTTCTCAGAATAAAACGTATTTTACAGTGACTCTAAGTGTCTGTATGATACCCAATTGATACCACGGATCAACACAACAAACTCAGGAAGAACTGAATCCCCTTTTTTGATGGAAAAGCTTAAAAACAAATTATCATCATCATCTCTAAACATAGAATCCTTTGAGTCAGTATAAGAAGGGACTTTCTCTCATTAACTAGGACTGCCAACCTCCTCAATAACCTGAGCAACCATACTTGTTGGACTCAAATATTTTCTAGGAATGTGCTCAAAATTAGCCAATTGTCTTGGTATAACAAACTCTAATGCTCTATTTCGAGTTTGGAGCAATCACTATCATGAATACCTAAGAAGCAGTCCTGAATCCAAATCATGGCACTTGAATTGAAATATCTTTGAGCCGTCCATAAACCGAGAGAGACTCCTCAAGTCTGAATGAATAGGAGCATGAAAATAAGTATCTGTGAAATCTGTCAAAAACATCTAAGTGCCTTTTCTTGCTATTTACATAAAAAATCTTAGGAGAACTCTGTACCTGTTTAGAACAAAGACATCTAGAACAGGCCTTCAACACCCTTAGGAACAAAATAACCTATTGTAAAAACCTGGGGGTGATCTAAGACATACTCTATCACTTTCTTCCCCAAATGTCTCGGACGAAGCTAAAGGTACGAGTTCCTTTGACAGAGGAGGGTTGGAAGACAGGAATTTGATATCCCTCTCTTTGCACAGAGAGAACTATGGTTTGGGGGAGAAGGCTCTCCCAAAACTGATGAAAGTTTGAAAACCTTAACCCACTTCCACTATTAATCGGAAGCTATATAAACCATTAAACTTTAAAACAGCATTTAGAATCGGATTCTAAATGAAATACAGTATGCAAGTGACCGGAATTGTCCAAGTCCTGTCATTACCATATGCTGACATATAAACAATACTGTACTTCAATAGAGGGGCAGGGTTATTACTATAAAGTGAAAGAAAATGGGAAATTTTAGGTTTTTAGGATAGATGTCAACATTTAGCAAGCTTTGAGAAGGAAGCCATATGAACTTCAAGGTGAGATGAATAAAAATAATTTAGCATAGCACACACAAATCCTTTTACTTGGTTAAATTCATGGCTAAGTAGCTAAATGCCTGAAACACTTAAGATTATAAATATAAATTGTTCTAATACAATGAAAATTCCTAAAAAAATAATCTTTTAAACATATATAAAGCAAGTTCATAAATCTTTTAAAAGAATCAAGTTAAACAAAAACAGTAATTAACCAAAGTTTGAGCTTTGACTTCAGTGGCTCAGAAAATTGCCAATTATCTGTCAAAGGGATAGGTTTTTATTATTGTAACTACATACTGTAACATTGTTTAAAATGTCCTTTGAGTCGGTGATAATTAAAATTCGAACTATAATGACAGCTAGAAGAAACATAAAAACTGTTATCTACTGTACGCCACATAAGGCTCATTGTAGGTAATAACCCACCTGTGTCATGTAAAAATGCAACAGTATTGTTTAAAAGATGAAATATAAAATTAAAGGCAGCAGGGGGAAGAGCAAAAAGATCCTTATACAGCTATGGAAAAAATGAAGCATACTGTATCAAATTATTACTGCTTATTAATGTAAGCCTAAATAGAATGTTTTCAAACCAAGTGTTTAAAATTAATATGGATTAATATAACTAATGTTCTAATATTTGAAGTTCTTCCATAAAGTAAGTTAAAACAAACAATTATTTCACAAAATACATACCCGAGTTGAATGGGTCCCCTGGAGTCTTCAGGAAGCAGGTTCTGAGTGAGACTTGTTTGACCGCCCGCCTCCAGACTACCCTCACGCTGAACGACCAATGACAAGTCGTTTTTGTCCATTTAAAAGATCCAGACAAGGTTCCGACAAGGGTAGATTTGTAATTGAAGATTATGGGGCAAGGGGAAAAACACTTTAAAAATAAACCATGTTATAATGATTTTTAATTTCTGCAAGAAATCTGAAAATTAACTTTCAATGTCCATGAACGTTTTAGCTGAAACCTTCACAGACTATAGGGTGCAAACTTGTCCTGCTCTTTCCTACATAATATTTTTGTCCTCAATTCCTTCACCACTACTGCCACAAAAATGACCTAAGTGCTTGACAATGTTCCACCATCCTCTATTCCAGACAACAAAGGAGATAGGTGAGAAATGAAGACCAAAATCAAACATAGGCTTTCTTACTTGCTTGATTTCAATCAATTACACAAACCATATTAAAGATAAGGGTGAGAAGAAAAAAAAGGAGTGCAGATACAACATTGGAAACATGCAAGCTTTCAATTTCAATGTAGTTGGTAAAATAAAAACACCTGGCATTAAAAATTACATTCCAATACATGGACGAGGTGCAAATGCATCTAGAGGTAATACTAAATGAGTGCATGTAAAGTTTCTAACATTTGTCTAGGACTACTAAGGAAGTTAATAAAACTGATGAATAGTCAATATTTTAACTGGATACAGCAAACATAGCCCCTTACACAGCAAGTGGAACCCTAGTTCCAACACCAACTCAAATACAGGTAGCTTTGCATAAGAATATTTCATTACGGTATTTGCAAAGACAAAAGTTGTATGCCAAGACATTATTTTTAGTAGTTCTTCAATACTGTTCTCACAAGCACTTTTCTTTTTAAAGTGTACAGGAATGCTCATTGCATTTATAGCAAACTTGCCTACATCAGAGCCCATTAATAAGCAAAGCAAGAGTACTTTAATGTAGTAGAATTTAAGTGACTAGAGAACTACCCAACTCCACTACAACTATAATAACCATGGCCAAATCTGTCTAATAAAGGAATAATATTAAAGGCGTGAAATCAAAACTAAAGTGCTTACAATTTGACACTGGCACTTTTCAAAAATAATTGGTAGAGGGGGTCTAAATCTAACATGGGATTTAACTTCACACTTCCAGATTAGTTTCATATATAGAGCAAGAAAATATATAACATAAAAAATTCCGTACAAAAGAAGTAATTTGGAAAAGCCCACTCATTTTAAAGAAAAAATCTACCCTTGTCGTCCCACTATTCAAAAATTTACAGGAATGTAGTGTGTACTCAATGTAAAGTAGTAGAGTATACTTAGGTAGTATAACTTCCAATATTATTATATCACTAATTTTTCAACTATACCAGTTGAAAAATTCCAATAACTTGTACTTACCTTTACAGGAAGACCTCGAGAGACTAATGAACTGTGACAAACTTTATCATATGGTAATGACTGGCTCAAAAGCAAACATTCATGTTTCAATGTTGTGCAAAACAAAACAAAATGTAGTAACTTTAAAGGAAAATAAAATGTTCTACATTAAACAGCTTTATACCTAAACTTTTCAAGTTCAACATAAACAAGGAGAAAATATGCCAAATAGCAACATCCTTGATTATTTTTTTTTATCAGGAACTGATCAACTCAACATGAAAAGTCATTAACCATATGATAAACCAAAATGGAGCATAACAATTATACTCCTATAAACCAAACAGTCTACAGAGATAAAAATAAAAAGACTTATGGAAAACAAAAACAAAAAAAGTTTTCAAAGGAAATACACCAACTGAAAAAATGAAGCTTCAGTGCACTAGTTACCCAATGTGTTTGAGGTGGTGAAGCGTTGTATCGGTCAGAAGATTTACTCGCTCATCATCATCAAAATAGACATCTTGGTCGTAAGGAAGGTTTGGGGGATACATGGCCTGTGGTAATGGTGGGTTGGGGGCATCAGTGGCCAAAGGAATAAAGTAAACCACTCTCTTATATTTCATAAAAATTCTTTGGTATCAAGACCAAATTAAAAATATGGAAAACAGGATTTAGGTAGTAAAATTAGTCAAAATCTAATTCCATGTACATTTCAGATTGACTAAAGTGCAATTAAATAATCTGTACAAATACAAAATAGGGCGGGCTATTGAGTCAATACAAATAAGAAAATAAAAAACTACATTATATAGAGTATATGAATAACACCCATTAAAAAATTGACAAGCAAATTTTTCATCTACCCAAACAATTATGACATGAAAACATCACATCAAAATTTCTATCATTTACCATTCTTAATTATGATGTATAGTAACCTATATGTGCTATAAAGCAGCAGAAAAATAGCATTTTCAAGTGCAAAGCATATCATAGTACTGTAATTCAACCTACCTCATTATCTTACCTGTGAACATCTTTGCTTCTGAATTATAGAATACTAATTTCTTATAGAAAATTACCCATACCTTCAAACTCTTTTTCCCTTTCATAAGATTCAACAAAATATACCTTTGATTAAACCACAGATCAAAAGTTAAGAAAAAAATCTAATATTAACCTATACAGTGTAAGCTGGAAGCAATCTAATTTTTTAAAGGAAAATCCATTAAAAGAGAAAATTATAGAAGAATTTACATATTTTATACAAGCTGACAGGTATGATCAAACTAGCAGAGATTGCATAAAAGGTTGAGTTTTGGTTAAAAAAGGGACAAGCATCTGTCTAGCTCCGATACTTTGAAATATTAGTATCTACGGGAGTGCGAATGCCACTCAAAATAACTTCTTCAGCATGCAAATGAAATTCTAAGTAGCAAGTTCCAAGACAAATTCACACAGATATAATCAAGAACCCTAAAAGATCTAACATCTTCCACATGTAGCCTATCTCTTAACATTTATGAATTGTCTATACTTGTGTTCATAACACAAAATTTCTCATACAACCCATGAAGCATATAGTTGCCTGCATTTGTGGTCTCAAATATTCCCCAAGTTCAGAAGTCTTCTACTTATCAAACAGTAGTAGTAGTGTAATTTCACTGTATAAGCCCCACCTTCACCCTTAAGTATCTATAAATCACTTGCCTTCCTTTCAAATAAACGGTAAATGAAGCAGCAAGATTTCAGGGGCTGTGAGGGAGGGATTCCCTACTAGTTGATGCTGTCCTATGAAAATAGGTCTTATAAAAGAAAAAAATTATAGTTTTTCAATCAAAGGATGTGAGGGAGGGATGATGATGTAAGAAAATAAGTTTCCTCACAGACATCATCATCAATCAAATACATGCCAGGAATACTATGTATTTAGATGGGACTATGACTGATAGGAAATGAAGTGAGTGATTGGTTTCCAGTGAGAGTGGGGCTGAGACAGGGATGAGTGATGTAGCCGTGGTTGTTTAACTTGTATGTTGATGGAGTGGTGAGAGAAGTGAATGCTCGAGTGCTTGGACGAGGATTAAAACTGGTAGACAAGAATGACCATGAATGGGAGGTAAATCAGTTGTTGTTTGCGGATGATACTGTACTGGTTGCAGACACAGAAGAGAAGCTTGGCCGATTAGTGACAGAATTTGGAAGTGTGTGTGAGAGAAGGAAGTTGGAAGTTGAGAGTTAATGTAGGTAAGAGTAAGGTTATGAGATGTACGAGAAGGGAAGGTGATGCAAGGTTGAATGTCATGTTGAATGGAGAGTTACTTGAGGAGGTGGATCAGTTTAAGTACTTGGGGTCTGTTGTTGCAGCAAATGGTGGAGTGGAAGCAGATGTACGTCAGAGAGTGAATGAAGGTTGCAAAGTGTTGAGGGCAGTTAAGGGAGTAGTAAAAAATAGAGGGTTGGGCATGAATGTTAAGAGAGTTCTATATGAGAAAGTGATTGTACCAACTGTGATGTATGGATCGGAGTTGTGGGGAATGAAAGTGATGGAGACAGAAATTGAATGTGTTTGAGATGAAGTGTCTAAGGAGTATGGCTGGTGTATCTAGAGTAGAAAGGGTTAGGAACGAAGTGGTGAGAGTGAGAACGGGTGTAAGAAATGAGTTAGCAGCTAGAGTGGATATGAATGTGTTGAGGTGGTTTGGCCATGTTGAGAGAATGGAAAATGGCTGTCTGCTAAAGGTGGTTATGAATGCAAGAGTTGATGGGAGAAGTACAAGAGGAAGGCCAAGGTTTGGGTGGATGGATGGAGTGAAGGAAGCTCTGGGTGATAGGAGGATAGATGAGAGAGAGGCAAGAGAGCGTGCTAGAAATAGGAATGAATGGCGAGCGATTGTGACGCAGTTCCGGTAGGCCCTGCTGCTTCCTCCGATGCCTTAGATGACCGTGGAGGTAGCAGCAGTAGGGGATTCAGCATTATGAAGCTTCATCTGTGGTGGATAACGGGGGAGGGTGGGCTGTGGCACCCTAGCAGTACCAGCTGAACTCAGTTGAGTCCCTTGTTAGGCTGGGAGGAATGTAGAGAGTAGAGGTCCCCTTTTTTGTTTTTGTTTCATTTGTTGATGTCGGCTAACCCCCCCAAATTAGGGGAAGTGCCTTGGTATATGTATGTATGTATGACTGAACCACTATCAAGGTAAAGGCATAGAAGTAGAATGTCAGAGTTGGATTTTGCCAGTATGATCCAGTTAAGCACTAGAGGTATACAATGGGAAAGATCCCAAGGCTCTGACAACTTTTTGGTTTATTTCATAATAAAAGATTAAACTTAGGGTACATATATCAAGGAACTGATATGTTTTTCCCATTGAAAAATGTGTACACTTCCAAGTATCAAGTGTCTTTCATAACAGCCAAGATGTACTTCCCATCTATGAACTAAAATGGCTTTCAGCCTCTTAAGTCTACTATACATCTCTTTAAGGAGCAATTTATGAAAGATGTTGATGGGCTAAGAAGAACAAGGAGGAGGATGAAAGTTGACTATGAAGAGGAAATTGATGAATCCCAACATCCCTAAAGAGAAATACTTGGCCCAAGATAATAGGGGATCCATAGAATAGGGGATCCATAGAATACAAGTACAACCATTTGAGCAACACCTATTAAGTACAAGGTAGTAAAACTAGATTGGTATCACCAAACACAGAGCAAATCCAAAATTGTGTCTAAAGGCCACTTAAGTACAGAGGGATGTCATTTTGAATTTGCACTTTTGCATTTTGCTTCATCACTCAATGAATTATCTTTCCAAGACTCAATAAGTAGAAAAGCTCTAATTTTGTACACATATTTTGCTTTGTCATTCGACACACCCCTACAAGCTCTCAGGACTTCCCATGTTCTTACTGTCTTGTTTTATTAATTACCATGTGGAGTACAACAGTCTGAAGTTGGTGTCCTTAATGTCTTTGACCCTTCACAGGAAGAGACTAGGCCCTGGAAGTAGGATATCTTTAAGCCTAGGCAGCCGGACAAGTGTGTTGCCATCTGGAGAAGCTATCACATCAGTTTAGTGTTCAGATAATGTGACAGTTGCTGATGGAATCACATTAGTTTTCTACCTAAGCCAGATCTACTGAATACAAAGTTAATCATAGAAACAAAATGTCTCCCCCATCAAATCAAATTGGTAATCAATCAGGAAGGTCTAACAGGTTAATCAAAAGGGTGAGATGAGTGGCCAAGGTATGGATTTGTTATAGCAAGCAGAAGGGCCAATAGACTGTGCAAGTACTCTTCTTCATATATTGTAAAGCCACCAGTTATATGACCCCTCAGAAGACATCTCGCACAGGAGCCGTTGAAGCAGTTATGGCAAAGGATATAGAAATTTCCAAGTAAATAAGTCCATTACAGTCCTTATCTAGAATGCTTCGACAGGTACACTGAAGCACATTTCAAGAAAAAGAAAAGAAACAAAAGGTTCAAAATCCCAGAACTACACAAGTTTATGTAACAGCAAATAAATAATTAAAATCACAGTGCCATTCAATAAAAAAAAAATAGAATACACTGATTTTGCAGCAATTATAGTTAGCAACATACATCGTCGATATATAAGTGCAAGGAAGGTACAGCCCAGAACACTACAAAGTAAATGTAAAGTGAAAATAAAATGTTGCTAAATAAGAAAATACCACAAAATTATCAGAAAAGAAGCAATACACAATATATTAATTTCTGTAGCAGAGGAAATAAAAAAAGTGAAAAGTGGTTTGCACAAAAAGTATCCTAATTCAGATCTGAACTCATTAGTTGGTTATCAGAGAAAAGCTTTACCAAATCAGAGATTATGTATAAAAAGGGGGTCTAAAAATACAAAATGGAACACAGCTAACATTACAAAATTTGAATCTCAGGATGATGAAAATACTAATTACTTACCTGTACTTTATGAAACTACATCAGTAATTAATGAATACCTATTAATTCAACTGGTATTTGATTGAGTATAGGATGATATACAAAGATGTGAAAAAATAAAGGTAACAGTGAAATTATCAGTTATAATTGAAGGATACAGGAGGATTCACATAATGAACACTCAGAGACTGACTACCTTGCTGTTTCTCCCTTCTGAACCAGGTATATATTCAGGACCACAAATGTAGGCATCTGTATGATTGATGGATTTGTGAAGAACAAACAATTTATTGCTAAAATATATAACAGGATAATGATTGATCTTATAATTTGTTAAAAAAAATGTTTTTAATAACTGTAGTTTTTTATATAACTTGGTTTCAGGTTCTTCTCATCTGCCCGACTTATCACATCTACGATACAAAATGGATGCACACAGCTAAATACCCTCCCTAACATAAAAGCTGACACACAAACTTGTTTCTACTGCCACTTCATCCTTAGTAATGTGACAAGTCCAGATAATTTCCCATCTGACATGGTAATTCATTAACCCTTTTATCCCCAAAAGGACGTACTGGTACGTTTCACAAAAGCCATCCCTTTACCCCCATGGACGTACCGGTACGTCCTTGCAAAAAAATGCTATAAATTTTTTTTTTCATATTTTTGATAATTTTTTTGAGAAAATTCAGGCATTTTCCAAGAGAATGAGACCAACCTGACCTCTCTATGACAAAAAATAAGGCTGTTAGAGCAATTTAAAAAAAATATACTGCAAAATGTGCTGGGAAAAAAATAACCCCCTGGGGGTTAAGGGTTGGAAATTTCCAAAGAGCCTGGGGGTAAAAGGGTTAAAACTAATTACATATCTAATTCTTCTCCAAATAAAAAAAAGTTAACTGTGCTATCAAAAACTCAAAAACAGTTCCTTACTGGTTCATAACATTTGGAAAATCCCCCATTCAAATAAAAAAAAAAATCTTCATCAAACATTCACTCTCCAATAGCTAGAAACATACACTTCATACAGCTAATCTTCTACTAACCCATGTCTTTTGAAACTGTAAGCTGGATTCAATGGCATTTTTTGGGGGGGAGATTTTGATATACTATATATAAAAAAAAATGGTAAAAATGTTATTTTGATAATAAAATAAATTTTTGAATATACTTACCCGGTGATTATATAGCTGCAACTCTGTTGCTCGACAGACAACTCTACGGTAAAAACTCGCCAGCTATCGCTACACAGGTTGCGGGTGTGCCCAACAGCGCCATCTGTCGTCCAGATACCCAGTACTCAATGTAAACAAAGACTCAATTTTCTCCTCGTCCCACTGCGTCTCTATTGGGGAGGAAGGGAGGGTCATTTAATTTATAATCACCGGGTAAGTATATTCAAAAATTTATTTTATTATCAAAATAACATTTTTCAATATTTAACTTAGCCGGTGATTATATAGCTGATTCACACCCAGGGGGGTGGGTAGAGACCAGCAATATATGTTTACACTTTTATGAGCTAAGAGTTTTTATTTCATTTTAGAAGTTATCAAAATAACAAAAACAAAATAAATAGGTACCTGGTAAGGAAGTCGACTTGAACAATTACTCTGCCTTTTAAGTACGTCTTCCTTACGGAGCCTCGCGATCCTCTTAGGATGCTGATCGACCCCTAGGATCTGAAGTATCAAGGGTTGCAACCCATACAACAGGACCTCATCAAAACCCCTAATCTAGGCGCTCTCAAGAAATGACTTTGACCACCCGCCAAATCAACCAGGATGCGAAAGGCTTCTTAGCCTTCCGGACAACCCATAAAAAAACAACATTTCAAGAGACAGATTAAAAGGATAAGGAATTAGGGAATTGTAGTGGTTGAGCCCTCACCCACTACTGCACTCGCTGCTACGAATGGTCCCAGTGTGTAGCAGTTCTTGTAAAGAGACTGGACATCTTTCAAGTAAAATGACGCGAACACTGACTTGCATCTCCAATAGGTTGCGTCCATTATACTTTGCAGAGATATATTTTGCTTAAAGGCCACGGAAGTTGTTACAGCTCTAACTTCGTGCGTCTTCACCTTAAGCAAAGTTCGGTCTTCCTCACTCAGATGTGAATGAGCTTCTCGTATTAACAATCTGATAAAGTCTGACCAAGCATTCTTTGACATAGGCAAGGATGGTTTCTTAACTGAACACCATAAAGCTTCAGATTGGCCTTGTAAAGGTTTAGTACGCTTTAAATAGAACTTAAGAGCTCTAACAGGGCATAGGACTCTTTCTAGTTCATTGCCTACGATCTCCGATAAGCTGGGGATATCGAAAGATTAGGCCAAGGCCGAGAAGGCAGCTCATTTTTGGCTAGAAAACCAAGTTGTAGCGAACAAGTGGCTTTTTCTGACGAAAATCCGATGTTCTTGCTGAAGGCATGAATCTCACTGACTCTTTTAGCCGAGGCTAAGCATACCAGGAAAAGTGTCTTAAGAGTGAGATCTTTCAGGGAGGCTGATTGTAACGGCTCCAACCTGTCTGATATGAAGAATCTTAGTACCACGTCTAAATTCCATCCAGGGGTAGCCAAACGACGCTCCTTGGTGGTCTCATAAGACTTAAGGAGGTCTTGCAGATCTTTATGTTTGGAAAGATCTAAGCCTCTATGCCGGAAGACCGATGCCAACATGCTTCTGTAGCCCTTGATAGTGGGAGCTGAAAGGGATCGTCCTTTTCTCAGGTAAAAGAGAAAAACAGCTATTTGAGCTACAGAGGTACTGGTCGAGGATACAGAAACTGACTTGCACCAGTCTCGGAAGACTTCCCACTTCGATTGGTAGACTCTAATGGAAGAAGCTCTCCTTGCTCTAGCAATCGCACTGGCTGCTTCCTTCGAAAAGCCTCTAGCTCTCGAGAGTCTTTCGATAGACTGAAGGCAGTCAGACGAAGAGCGTGGAGGCTTTGGAGTACCTTCTTTACGTGTGGCTGACGTAGAAGGTCTACCCTTAGAGGAAGACTACTGGGAACGTCTACTAACCATCGAAGTATCTCGGTGAACCATTCTCTCGCGGGCCAGAGGGAAGCAACTAACGTCAACCTTGTCCCTTCGTGAGAGGCGAACTTCTGCAGTACCTTGTTGACAATCTTGAACGGTGGGAATGCGTAGAGATCCAGATGTGACCAATCTAGGAGGAAAGCATCTATATGTATTGCTGCTGGGTCCGGGACTGGAGAGCAATAGATTGGAAGCCTCTTGGTCAGCGAGGTTGCAAAGAGATCTATGGATGGTTTTACCCCAAGTGGCCCAAAGTCTCTTGCACACATCCTTGTGGAGGGTCCATTCGGTTGGAATTACTTGCCCTTTCCGACTGAGACAATCTGCTATGACGTTCAAGTCGCCTTGGATGAACCTCGTTACTAGGGAGATGTCTTGACCTTTTGACCAGATGAGCAGGTCCCTTGCGATCTCGTACAACGTCAGTGAGTGGGTACCTCCTTGTTTGGAGATGTACGCCAAGGCCGTGGTGGTGTCCGAGTTAACTTCCACCACTTTGCCTCGAAGGAGAGACTTGAAGCTTTTCAAGGCCAGATGTACTGCCAACAGCTCCTTGCAGTTGATATGCATGCTCCTCTGACTCGAGTTCCACAGTCCTGAGCATTCCCGACCGTCTAGTGTCGCGCCCCAGCCCACGTCCGATGCGTCCGAGAAGAGAACGTGGTTGGGAGTCTGAACAGCCAGGGGAAGACCCTCTCTTAGGTTGATATTGTCCTTCCACCAAGTCAGACAAGACTTTATCTTTTCGGAAACCGGGATCGAGACCGCTTCTAGCGTCTTGTCCTTTTTCCAGTGAAAAGCTAGATGGTATTGAAGAGGACGGAGGTGTAGTCTTCCTAGTGACACAAATTGTTCCACGGATGACAGCGTCCCTACCAGACTCATCCACAGCCTGACTGAGCAGCGTTCCTTCTTCAGCATCTTCTGGATGGATAGCAGGGCTTGATCTATTCTGGGGGCTGATCGTCTTGTTGTTCAGCAACGTCCTCATCAGAGGGTTCCTCATCCGAAAACTGATGAGGAAACGGCAACGGAGTGGGCAACGTCTGGCTCGCTGAGTCCGGTCGCACTGGTGCATGCGTGACGGAGCCGGACACAACATCATGGAACTGCTGCACAGTCTGTAAACTGTCAACAACCATGGGTACGCGAGGAAGCACAGCGTCAACCCGAGACTGTCTAGACCGTCTGGGTTGTGCAGTCAACACCCTACCGGGTTGCTGAGGTTGACGCACTGCTTCAAAACAAGTCACCTCTGCTGGTTGTTGAACGTCCTGAACGTCAACAACCACCTCCGAGCGTCGCTTAACGTCAACGTGCGGCTGGCAGCCCACACTGGGTCGCATCGGTGGAGGAACCACCTCAACAGGCAGACGCGAGTAGGTTACCTCAGCGTCAACAGGACGCACAACCGACCGGTTGGAAGGTTGTTGGCCAGAAGGTTCGGTAGCAACCTTCTCCGCATTAAAGTCCTCTATCAAGGACGCAAGCTTCGACTGCATGTCTTGCAGCAAAGCCCATTTAGGGTCTACGGGAGCAGGTGCGGCAACAGACGGGGTTAGCGACTGAGGAGGTACCGCTTACCATCCCTGAAAGCCTTGTTATGCATGACATAATAGTACAGCAAAACTTCAAAGGCTCGAAAACAGCTATGAAGTTGACCTGTAAAAAACTTGGAGTGTCTCCTGGCCAGGCGCCAGGGAGAGTCTACGAGAATTGGGAAGTCTATCTGGGCAGAGGCATGAACTCCCAAGCCGAGAACTTCTCTCGTGTCATATCAGACTCTCGCTCTATAAACCAGTTTAAAAGAAGGGAAAGCAAAGGCTGTATCCCCCAAACTCCTCCTGGTGAAAAACCAGTCGCCTAGCCAACGTAAAGCTCTCTAGGAGAGCGAGAGCGCACTAGCTTAAAAACAACGGCTTCGAAGTAGCTAGGCCTAGTGTAAGCTCTGACGTTTAGGCGAACGAGGAGCAGCAGTTACAAAAAGATCCGGACAAAGATCCTTAAAAAAATCATCATGATTTAATTAAAGTCCATAGGGGGCTAAGCAGCTTTAGGCTCCTCTCCATCTGACAAGAGTCCTCAAGGGAATATCAGTAGGAGGGGGAACAGCAACTTCCTCATCTACAGGAACCTTGTCCGATAAAAGCTGAGTCTCAAGCAAGGGAGAGACCTACCGTGGTGGCAATGCTTTACAAGCAGAGTCCACACTCACTGGTGCATGAGTAGCGGACCAGAACGCAACGTCATGTAACTGCTTGACAGTCTGTGAACTGTCAACAACTGAACTGTCAACCACAACAGGTGCGTGAGGACGCACAGCGTCCACTCGAGACTGCTTTGACTGCCTAGACTGAGCAGTCAAAACAACTCTAGAATGCGGAGGTTGACGCACAACGTCAAAACAAGTCAACTCCGATTGTTAGTGAACGTCTTGAACGTCAACAGGAGCATCAGCAAGTGGCCTAACGTCCAAATGCGGCTGAAAAACCACACGAGACCGCATCGAGTGTGGTTCTCAACAACCTGACTGACGTGACTAAGCTACGCCAACGTCAACAGTAAGCACAAAGGAACGTTAGGTTGGCTGAAAGCCAGGATATCGATGAGATAAACGGCTAGACTCAACGGACTAATCGGCAGAAAAGTCTTCCATAAGGGAGGCAAGCATATACTGCATGTCTTGCCATACAACCCATTAAGGATCAACGGAAATGGTTGTGGTAAGAGACGAGGGTAACGTCTGTGACCGCAACACTTTGCCAACAAAAAAAGACTCTCGGAGTCTGTGTTACGCTTTTGTTAGGCGGCGAGCAGTTATCCGATGACTGCATAGGGTCAGAGCTGTCCTAATGGTTGTAACCAGGACGCTGGACCTGTCCTGAAAGGACTGACTTTCGCTTAAGGGCTTCGAAACCTTGTGACAGGTTTCTTATGCGAAAAGCCTTCGGATGACGAGGAGAAACAACGTCTCTCTCGTCTTATGGTAGGGGAGATCTTGGTAAGATACACCCGATACCATAGAGGGAAAACGTCTGTTCGTTGATCAAGGCCTCTCGAACCCATAAGTCGTTTGACATTACTTCTCCCCTGGGCTTGGGAGCATGCAAGAGGTCCCGGACTAGGTGAACGACAGGCACGAACAGACGAACCCTCGGACGCAACACTGTAACACTTTGCGCATATCACTTTATCACTTCGATTTTCTGTTTTGCACTTATTTCACTGAAATCGAAACTTTTACTGATTTCTACCTGAAACACGCAATTCTACCCTTCATCAAAAGGTAGTAATTGCGAAATCAGTCGTATAATGCAAGCTCATTAATACCAGCAAAAAACAGAAAACATATTTTAAGATAAAAAAAAAAAAAAAATCAGTGGCTGGGAAAGAGACTAAACACTAGTTCATATAACTACGTTTTCAATCTCTCACCGCACATAGCCTGGGGACGAGAATAAAAAACTAAAAACGTTTTATCCTTCCTCCCCGTACAGCGACTAGGGACGAGAGTAACTCGAGAACAACGTTACCCGCTTGAACGGAACGTTTTCTCTCCTCTCTCTCCCTCCGTCTCTATCTCTCTCTCTCTTTCTCTCTTGATTTTGCACCTAAGAGAAGAGCCCAATTATATTTCGTCAAAAAAACATGTTATTTGACTAAAGGAAAAACTGAAAGGTTTTTCAAATAAAAAGTTCCTTTAAAATAGAATTTAAAACATTTAAGCTAAGAAAGAATGAACAAAACGTCAGAATCGATTTACTCTTACTGCAAAGTGAAACCGTGATACACTCTCTCTCTATCGTAACGATAGAGCGCATGTTGAACGTCCTGAACGTCAACAACTGCGTAGCATAAAAAAACTAAACGTTAGTTCATCTTGGAAAACAGTACGAAGACTATCAAAGAAATTCTTTCATAAAATATTACATTTAAAAAGTTTTAAATCCTTAGCTCTTTAAAAGCTAATTACGATATAAAGGGCTCAACGTTGATTAACTTCGGTTTCCAAGTTAGGACCGCCTACTCTCAGGAAAGATCGCATATAAACAAAACATTAAAATTTATTTTTATATGTTTATAATAAATGGAAAGTTAATCGAAGAGGATTAATAAAGGCGGAGAGATATAAAATATATAGAGGAAAATCTATAACGTGATAAGATAATACTAAAAGCCTAAACACACTTCCGTCTAAGGGAAGGGTCGGCCATTTAAAAGTGAAAGAAAGTCCATACTCTCTTTGTCACCATAATTAAATCTATCCAAAGCGAGTTCAAGATTTAAGATGAAGATAAAACACCTGCATAGCGAAAGCTCAAAACTAGAATATAGTACTTCACCAAATAGATGTGAAAAACTCCAGTTTAGCAACAGCGAGTAAAGTACGTCTTGTCGACACCTCGACAGAGAGAAAATTGAGTCTTTGTTTACATTGAGTACTGGGTATCTGGACGACAGATGGCGCTGTTGGGCACACCCGCAACCTGTGTAGCGATAGCTGGCGAGTTTTTACCGTAGAGTTGTCTGTCGAGCAACAGAGTTGCAGCTATATAATCACCGGCTAAGTTAAATATTGAAAAATATAAATATGAAACAATCTGTTGCTTGTAAAGAATAGGAAAGCTAGCATGGTATTTTTCCACTAGACAGTGGGGCAATAATAAGAAAAAGCAAAGTCCAGGTCCAGCTGTTATACAGTACATCCTTAAGTGAATTAAATCCTGCTAATGCGTTTATCTACGATTTAACCTGAAGAATAGCTTACTCTACAGTATAGTACTTATCCAATTCCTCTACTTCATTTGGTTAGTTCCAGTAAAATAATTTTCATTCTCTTTCGGTATCTCATACTAAAGTTTTGTCCAAATATAATACAGGTATACATGTGTAAAAATACTGTACAATATTGTAATTATGGTACAAGAAATATGAACACATTGACTCAAGTCTTGAATGCAAAAACTTTCAGAACAGTCATTCATTTTAGCAGGATTACCGACTTATTTAATAACTATTATTTAAATACTTTTTAACAATGTTAAAACAATTCAAAACTGGTAATTCTAAAGATCCACGAATGCTAGATAAGCTGTTTCTTGGTATTGCCTTGAATCTCTACTTTTTATTCATTCAAAACTGTCAACATGTAACTTTCAAACGGATCTCCTTTTAATATAAAGGTATCTTTTACTATAATCACATCAAACTTACATAAAATAGGTCATCATTTAGGCACATTCAACATACGCAATACTAAATTTGAAATTAACTAATAAATAGGAAACTAGAAATATTCAGTAACAAATAGGACAAAAACCATTAGGTAGGCAGTTTTATCTATTACCCACAATAGCCCAATTTCTTTGCCCACTATTGCATTCTTTCTGTTCAAAGATTATTTTTACCATTAAAAGCAAGAATATCACTAAAAATTATAAAATAGTATAAAAAATATAAACAACTATCCAATGAGTAATTAAAAGTACATGAAACTAGATAATATCCAATATAACCTTACATAAAATCACTTAAAAAAAAAAAGAATATTGAATAAAAGGAACAAGCACAATGTAAGATATTTGAAAGCATTAAGGCAACATGCAAAACCAAATATCAAGCTTAAAATGGAACAATGCCAAGCTATCTAGAACTTTTGTCAATTTCAAGAGCTATCATCATTTTCACTGGGTATGACTACTGTATTCAGAAAGCTGAAAGAAAATATTAAACTTCTTAACAAGGATAATGGAGGAAAAAATAGAAAAAATCAATACGTTATACTAAAGAAATTCATCAATACCAATAATCATAGGACAACTTAGAGCTTAACATTTTGCAAATTACCCCCTAAAATAATGAACTGACACTGCAAAGAAATATCATTCCTTCTTAAGAAGCAAAGCAAAATCAATCAAATCTTTTAAATGAAAAAATTAGATTCTCAACAGCCAAATTGCTAAAACTGACTTCTAAAGGCAAGAGAAGACCTTTCTTTAAATTTTATATTGCACTGAATAGATATTGATATCTGTACATATCCTTGGAGACAGCATTAAGAAAAAATCTTTAAAAGCATATACCTAAAAAAGCGTAAGGTCAGACTTAAGCATTTAAAAACTTTGTTTCTTTCTAAAAGAATAAAATCAAATAGCTTTAACATTAGAATAATGACGACTTCTGAAAGAGAGATAGAATAGCTGATGAAAAAAATGACAACTCACCTCCATGAATTGTTACTAAGAGGAGAAATCAGAATTGAGATGTCCTACACAGTATGTAAAAATCATCGCTTATCCTGAACTAACCTAATGACCCCTGTAGGTATAGAAGAGCAGTTATAAGCTGACTAGCGACAAATCAGAAAGGGAAGAAGGAAAGAGAAAAATGAAAAGTACAAAGAAAACAAGACAATTTATTCTACCCGCTAAATATGAATGTCTTACATGATAGTACAATCTAGTCATAGACAGGGCTAAAGAAAGTTTAAAAGTAGCAACGCACAAAACATAAAACTTATGACCTCATACCCAATAAAAATGAAGACAAATTATGTATATACAGAACCAGTAAAAAACTGACAAACACGAACACCAAGACGACTTTGAAAAATAGAAAAACCATGGTTAACATTTATTTTCGCGATTCACTAAACCAGTATCCATGCCGGACCGGATTAACATTAACTTATTGCTAAATAATATTAAATTCCAGCAGTTTTCCACAACAGGACAAGTTTGCAACCCATATATAAAACAAAATTATTGTAGCTGATGAGTGACTTAACCCATAGTTCAATTATACAGTACAGTAGATGGAAGACCATCTGATTTTTAAAAAAAAATGTTTACTACTTTCTAATCACAGTACAGTACATGGAATAGGAAAAGATTCCCTACAATTCAATAGCAATGTTATGTTTTCTACTTGATGGAAAAATAAGTAACAGGAAAAATGTATTCATGACATATTTAGATATATCTGTTAAATTAGGTTTTGAAATATAAAAGTTAAAATTAAAACCTACTTTTTCCAGAACAACATAACACCACAAGTTATTCAGAAACCACACGGAAAATATAAATCTCAGTACTGTATCTTCAAAACCCTACATAAACCAGAAAGTAAGGTCATCAAACCATTTACAGACCATGTCAAAACTTACCAGAGCATTTTGAAAGCCAAATTCTAAATGAACAATACAACATGAAATAATATTTTAGTTATTATTTATTTAAGTCTGAAATTTATTTCAGTGAATAACTCCTACAACTCCTTTTTTAGAGGACAATCAAGTATTGTATTGCCAAAAAAATATAAATTTTGTGCTACAGATGTAGTATTCAATAATGAAAAGGCTACTTGAAAGATATGTATTCATAGTTCACTAATTGAAAGATTGCAATAAAAAATTTCCATGTTTACTCATGCTACTTGAAGAGATTACACATACTATATTGAATGACAGTAGCCAAAGCTTTTTAAAATCGAGTTTAATATTCAGCAACTAGAAAAATTCTAAATATTACAGGCTTATAAATAATTTCCATTGACCTAGAGTATTTCTTTTATACCATGTTTACCCAAAAAATAAAAGAATTGCTTTGCTTGAAGAAATAAAAAAATACTTTTAATAAATTACAGTTATAGAAAAATACAAAATATTTGTAAGCAAGAAAAAACTTCCTCTAATAGATTTGGATACTTAATACAATCATATGATATAGACTATTAAACATTGGTATAAGGATAAATACAAAATTTTACCCAATGAAGTACCTTTTCATGTATTGAAAGTTTATCCAAAGATATTAGTAAACATTCAAGTAATCTCTGGCATCGTCGTTCATTTAGTTCTTTGCGCATGTTGCATTAGATTTTTCATAATTCAGATCATCCTTTGCATTCAATCTTCCCAGACTCTACCAAGCTCAGACTCGAACAAAACTTCAATTATTTTATGAGAGTATGAAGTTTACCTAATAAAACCACAAGTTACTTTTGCAAAACTATGGGATGTTTTAAACCTATCTGCTATACCAAAATTAATGTACTTTACTTAACAAACAGGAATAAAAATGGAAACCCTCAACTGTTGGTTGATCAACATAGGAAGACCAATAATCTTTAAAAAAATTGTAACAGATGCACAATAGTGCACACAAAAACAGATATGTTAATGTATATTTTCAACTGGACAATAAAAATTTGAAGACAAAAAACCACAATCTGTCTAATGAATGAATTCTAATGAATGCATCAAGATATGCAAAGGTGGAAAATGGAAGAATAATCAATAATTTTATGATTTTGTTCCAAACCTAAATTTTACAGTGACTCAATACAGGCAGTGTAAAGGGCCCTACAGAACATACAGTAGATCAGGATTCCCAGTTTTATTTACTGTATAGAGTACCAGCATAAAAGTCTCTCAATACTAAGAGTTATAACACGAGTAAATTATGAGGTTTATGTGGACACACCACTATTTATCAATTTTCCTAATGACATCGCAAACTTTTTTCGCACTGTACACGACTCGTATTAACATACCGTATATACAAATTTAAAGATTTTGTACAAAATGAAGAAATATTTCTTACAGAACACAAACTCAATACTTTTAAACAGCGGCAAGTGAATGGTTACTCTACTTGGGTAAAAATAGCATAAGCACTTCAACTGTTTCTAGTGATCCAGAGGTAAGCTTTTATATCCAGAATCTACTGAATGGCATTTCAAATGTAAACCATAAATTTAAATGTCAATCAATTATAATAGAAGCCTTGTTTACAGACCACTAACCCTTCATAAGCAAAATCAACTACAGTATCCAATATAAAAAAAAGTAGTGTTTGAAATACTGATTTAAAGCAACACAACACACAATCGCAACACCCAACTCTCACACAGTTAAAAAAATTGCCTTAACATTTTTTGGCATGTTACCAAAACATGTAGGTTGAACTTCAAACTAAAGTATCAAAATTGTAGAAGTTAAGTCATCAAAACTAAATGTAAAACAAACATGAAATGGCCAAAAAACTCAAAACTAAATGTAAAACAAACATGAAATGGCCAAAAAAAAACTCAAAACCAAATGTAAAACAAACATGAAATGGCCCAAAAACCCAAAATGTGTTCTGACAATTTTATTAACTGACAACAAACAAGATCAAATGAAAATGTACAAACTTACCTCATCAAAGAATGCTTGGGTTTTCTTCAAAATATGCTTTAGTTCTGTTAACTCTAGATAATTTCTTTTCAAGGCTTCTGCATTACTGTTTACTTCTTTAAGCTCATTTTCAAGTTTTTCAAACGTTGCCTGTAAAAATAAAAGGAATCTCAGAATTGCTTAACCACATCAGTTAATTAAATTAAACTTATTTAAATTTATGCTAACAATAAAAAAAAATAAGTATACGCATACAAACTGGAATAATAATTGGCAAAATAACCTACGCCCTGTCAATCTTATTTTTTTCTAAATACAGCATACAACTACCCAAGTAATGGTAAAATAAAGAATCAAGTTTAAATCTTAAATTGTCATCCTAATCACAGAAGTTTGCAATGCAATATACAACATATTACTATTCCACGTTAACCCTTTTACCCCCAAAAGGACGTACTGGTACGTTTCACAAAAGCCATCCCTTTACCCCATGGACGTACCGGTACGTCCTTGCAAAAAAATGCTATAAAATTTTTTTATTTTCATATTTTTGATAATTTTTTGAGAAAATTCAGGCATTTTCCAAGAGAATGAGACCAACCTGACCTCTCTATGACAAAAATTAAGGCTGTTAGAGCAATTTAAAAAAAATATACTGCAAAATGTGCTGGGAAAAAAATAACCCCCTGGGGGTTAAGGGTTGGAAATTTCCAAATAGCCTGGGGGTAAAAGGGTTAAAATACATGTCGCCCAAGCACTACACACAATGATTACCTTGCTGAAAATTAACTATAATCAAAGCTAGAAGAGTAAAGTAACATACCTCTAGATCGATCATTTCCCTCGGCATTGGTGCCTCAGGATTTTCACCAGTGTCAAGCACTGGAATACCATCTTTCCGGATCTCGCGCTCAAGATACCGCAGCTTACGTTCCATTTCATCACATCTTCGCACTTCATTAACGAACTTGCGTTGAAATGCATTTACGTCAGGATTCAACTGAAAAGGATCAATGTAAGATTCATAAAGGCTTCAATGGATTTTGATCAAATTGATCTACTTTGTTATGCATAATTCATATTGCCATAAAGTACGGTACTTTAGAAATTACTGTACTGTACTTTGCATAACCATAGAGAAGTGTTCACTGATGCCATAAAGTAACATAATAAAGAAGCGCAGTACTGTATTAAGAGTTTATGGCAAAGAGAATGGACTTAAATTTTTAACATGACATTCTAAAACCAATGTTTATTACCCAAGAAAGCAGAAAAAATTGTCTTTAAGCTTATGTAATTTATAAAAAAGAAAAAAAAAATTTGTATCTTAATTTGCACAAAAGGTATGACCAAAACTAATTTTCCTGACTTCTATCAGTTTTTTTGGGTGTACTGTACAGTGTACAATTATTACATAACCTAAAATTCTAAAAAAAAAAATAATTATGGTTTACCCATGAGAAATCAAATTTCCAAATGGGTAATATCAAAAATTTTAAGTAATTTTTATTTTTCCTAACATACTTACCGAGAACTACTTTCTTAGGAGTTACCTGTAATCTCCTCTCTACCGACCAGAGTTTTGTGTAGGGTACCCTCCAACCCGTTTTCTATGGAGGCCTACCCCGGCATTAAAGAATGTGCCCCGAGGGTAGGCTTATCGCCAGGTCGATGTCTGCTCGGGTCGAAATCTCCAGTAAGCTCTATTGAAGTAGTACAATACTTGCAAGGGAAGAGAGGCACTCGGGGAAGGAAGGGAGGGCCATTACCCGAAAGTAGTTCTCGGTAAGTATGTTAGGAAAAATAAAAATTACTTAAAATTTTTGATTTGTTCCAACACGAATACTTACCTCGAACTACTTTCTTAGGAGACTTACACTTTAGGAGGCGGGAGTGCTATTCTGACCTACAGACCCAGTAAGCGGAGGCCAAGAGGCCCAGGAATAACGGAACATACTAGAAAACGGACGAGAGGGTAACTACACAAAGAGCTACGTTAGTGTTTAAGTACTCACCCTTTGAAAAAACTTCTTCTGATGTTGCATCCAGTAGCGTAGTCGTGAAGAACGTGTTATCCAATGGTACAAGTTGGTAATCCCCGATGAGGATAGGGAGCAACTGGGTAGGATGGAAGGAAACGCACCTGTGTCTCCAGGTTGCTATCCGTGATTGAGCCTGGGGCTTTTACCGTTAAACCACTTGGAGGGCGGAGATGACTGTTCCAATGGAGAACCCATGTAAGGACTTCCTCAAGTAGTCCTTGAGGTAATGGGCAGTAAAGGTCGACTGGTTCGACCAAGTACCTGCCCGAAGGATCTGACCCACTGCCATATTTTTCTCAAAGGCTAAGGACGTGCTCAGGCCTCTGATGTCATGAGGTCTGGGGGCGCCTGGCACGGCCAGGCCTTCCTCCTTGTAGGCTCTGGCAATAACTTGTCTCAACCAGAAGGAAATGGTGTTCTTGGACACTTGCTTCTTAGTAACACCCGTGGATACGAAGAGGCTCTTGATGCCTGGGCGGAGATGAACCGTTCTTTCAAGGTATTTTCTAATGGTTCGGACAGGGCATAATTTCAAATCGTCCGAATTACCCGTCCTAGGGATGGCTGGTATGGAGAAACCTTCGAACTTCGGATCCCAGACTGCCGGGTTCTGGGTCTTCGCCACAAAAGAAGGAACGAACCTGAAGGATACTTCTTTCCACCCCTTTGAATGAGAAACGTCATATGACAGCCCATGGATCTCACCCACTCTCTTAGCGGACGCCAAGGCCAGCAAGAAGACGGCCTTGAGAGTGAGATCCCTGTCTGCGATATCTTTCAAAGGTTCAAAGGGGGGGCCACACAACATCTTCAGGACCTTAGCTAAGTCCCACTGGGGCACCCTACTCGCTTGTGGGGGGCAGGACTGCTCGAAGCTCTTGACAAGCATCGCTATGTGCCTAGAGGCCCCCAGTTCTATGCCCTTCAGGAGGAAGACTTGGCCTAAGGCGGCCCGAACCCCTTTTATGACTGGGATTGACATTCCCATTTGTCTCTGAGTAACACCAGAAAATCCGCTATGTCCGGGACAGAGGCATTAAGGGGCTTAATGTGCCTCGCAGAGCACCACTTCGTGAAGGAGGCCCACTTAGCCTGGTAGACCGCAGCTGAAGACTTTCTCAGGTATAGCGACATTCTCTTAGCAGTGGATGAAGAATATCCTTCCTTCTTCAGGAGTCGCTCGATAGTCTCCAGGCGTGAAGACGTAGGGACTGTGGGTTATCGTGGAGCCTGAGAAAATGAGGTTGATGCAAAAGGTCTGACCTGTCGGGTAGAGGCCACGGGGGTTGACTCGCCAGGTCTTTTAGGTCCGCGAACCACTCTCTCTCCGGCCACCAGGGCGCTACCAAAGTCATCTTTAAGTTTCGGGCTGTCCTTACTCTGTTGAGCACCTGCCTTATCAACGTGAAAGGGGGAAAAGCGTACACGTCTAGATTATCCCACCTGTGCTGAAAGGCGTCTTCCAAGGCTGCCTTCGGATCTGGTACAGGAGAACAATATACGGGGAGTTGGGCGTTTAGTTTGGTTGCAAAGAGGTCCATCACCGGGGAACCCCAACGTTGGATGATGAGCTTGGCTACTTCTGGGAGGAGGGACCACTCTGTCCCTACTATTTGGCCCACTCTGCTGAGACCGTCGGCCAGCACGTTTTTCTTCCCGGGAATGAACCTTGCTAACAACACCACTTGGTTCTCTTCCGCCCAATCTAGAATCTTTATGGCGAGATCGCACAACTCCTTCGACTTCAAGCCTCCTTGCTTCTTTATGTATGCTACTACCGTGGCCCCTTAGAAGATCTGCGAAGTGTAGGCAAGCCTTCTGGACTGCCTTCAACTCAAGGACATTGATGTGGAGTTCCTTTTCCCCGTCCAACCAGGTCCCTCGCGCTGTCTCGTCGAGGAGATGGGCTCCCCATCCTTGGTTGGAGGCGTCTGTGAACAGTAGTAACTCGGGTGGATCGGTCCCGAAGGGCATCCCCTTGAGTGAGTTCGACCGGCAATGCCACCATTCCAGGGAGGGCCTCGTGTTTGGTAGAACTGGGATTAGGACTTGTTGCGAGTCCAGTTGGCACCAGAGGTTCTTCAGGTTCCATTGCACGGCTCTGAGCCTTACCCTCCCCTGGGGAACTAGTTTCTCCAACGACACCAGGTGCCCTATCAGTCTTTGCCAGTCTTTTGCTCTCCTGGGACGCCCCGATAGGAACGGCCGAATAATTTCCATGAGGTTGTTTATTCTGTCTCCCGAAGGGAAGGCTTTTCCCAGAATGGTATCTAACGTCATTCCCAAGTAGGTCATTCTGGTGGATGGGGATAGGTTTGATTTTTCCGGGTTGATCACGATGCCCAGATCCTTGCAAAACTGGAGGAGTTTCATCCCTTGTTCCTCCAAGAGGTCCTTCGAGGAGGAAAGAAGCAACCAGTCGTCCAGGTATCGGATGAGGCGAATGCCTCGTTCGTGAGCCCACACTGAGACAGTCGTTTAGACTCTCGTGAACACCTGGGGCGCTGTTGACAATCCGAAGCAAAGGGTCTTGAATTGCAGGATCTGAGAACCCCATTTCACCCGGAGAAACTTTCGACTCGAGGGGTGGACCGGAATTTGGAAGTAGGCGTCCTTGAGGTCTATGGTCATCATGTAATCTTTCTCCCTCAAGGACAGTAGGACTGACTTCAGAGTGTCCATTTTGAAGTCTGTCTTCTTGATGAACTTGTTGAGAGCCGACAGATCTATAACCGGCCTCCAACACCCCGTCGCTTTTTCTACCAGGAACAGGCGACTGTAGAAACCCGGGCCTGGGAGAAGAATTTCTTCCATGGCGCCCTTCTCCAACATGGAGGACACTTCCTCTTGAAGGGCGGTCTTCTTCACCGGGTCTTTGAGAGCCAGCCATTCCGCCCGGCTGGCCGGGATTAGAGGGGGTGGTTCTGCTAAGAACGGCAGTCTGTAGCCCTCCTTCAGTACGGACACTGTCCAAGGCTCCGCTCCGTGATCCTTCCATGCTTGCCAATGTAGTCTGAGGCATCCCCCAACCCGAGGCTTGGGCGGGGATAGGGGGCCTCTCACTCTATCTCCTTCTGGAGGAGCGGCCCGAACGGCCTCTCCTAGAGGCAGAAAAACCTGTTCTAAAGGAGTTTGAGGATGCTGGAGCCCCCCTACGGAAGGGCTGAGGCGCTGAGGACCAGGAGGAAGAGGGAGCCTCTCTCCTCGTCGTGCTGGAAGAGGACTGGGCCGTCGCGGCACTGTCTGAGACGGACCTCTTGTAGGGCGGTCTCCTAGTAGGCGTAGGCCTGGGGGTGTTCAAATCTTTCCGCTTCGAGACCTTCTCCATAATGGTCTCTTAATTCTTTTAAGGGAAACAAGGAGTCACCCCACAAGGGCAGGCTCCTCATGGCCCGCGCTTCCCTGTCTGGGACCTTCCGGGACACCTTAGCCAGGATGGTGTCTCTTTTGCGGAGTACCCAATTCGCTGTCAAGGCGAGCGACTGGTACGTCAAGAACTTTAAGGTTTTACCCCCGGAGGTAATAAGTTCCCTCAGGAGGTTCTGCTTGTTCAGGGTCCGCGGGGTCGAACGAGGCTTGCACTCCTACTAAGGTGGAAGCCCACCAGTCCAGCCAAGAGGAGACGTGCACCAGGTCCCTCGACATTTCTTCCATCATGGAGGCCTCCGATGGAGAAAAACAAACTGGGGCCGAAGAGGCTCTATCCTCTGAGACGCCCTGACTCAGGATGTCAAGGGAAGGTTCCACTTTACAGGGGCCTGGACGACGCCCTTCTGGCACATATACCTTGCCCTGAGTCTTGAGGCCATGGAGCAATTTTGAGGAACTCTGAGTTTTGAGGGCCTCGGCATTACTAGCCACCACTTTGTCAACATATTCTTGCCCTAGGACCAGATCTCGGGCTAGAGGAAGCGCTAGAGAGGTCTTAGGTTGGGTAGGGGCCTGCATTAGCCGTATAAGGCTGGACCTCCAGTAGTCTTCGTCAGTAGCTGCAGGTTCCTCAATCTTATGGTGCCTCCTGATAAGGCCAATCACCCTTCTATAGGCTGAGTCCTCCATTGGGGAACCCTCCCTACCGTCAGCCAAGGTCTCGGCTTGAGACCGGGGAGCTGGGACGCCGGGCACACCGACCGGACGTCTAGTTCTTGGAGCCAGGGGCGCCGTCCTACCGAGGTACTGGACTTCTTCGGCGGAGGCGTCCGCACCAGGGGCAGGGGTTAACGCAGGCATCGTCGACTCAGCGAGGACTCTCGTCTGCTCAAGGTCTCTGGGTGACGAGGACGCGGTTCCCGTGGGCTGACCCGACAGCGGGAACCGTTCCTTCCGACCCGAAGGCCGCACCAGCTGGGCTGGTTCGGCCAGGCTGCCCGAAAGGAAGCGCGTTTCCCCCCGCTGGGCGGGATGAACCGGAGGCTTCGAGGACTTATGCCTGCCTGTAGAGTCCTTCTCGCAAACTTGCTTGCGAGGGTCAAAGCCGTGTTTGGAGGAAGGTATCCTTGGCGAGAACTCCTTGGACCGGCGGTCCGGGGAACAACGTACTCTTGTCTCACGGGGTACGAAGACCCAATCGCCATCCGGTGACCTACTCCTCCTGTACTTACGTCTTGGAGAGCGGGAGCACTTCCTGCTGTATCTGGAGCGCGACCTAAACGGGAACGCCTGCTCCTGGACCGCTCTCTACGACGGCGATGTTTTCTCCTGGAGTCTTCCCCCGACGAGTAATACTCTTCTGAAGAGCCCGACGACACTGCACTTACCGCGTGGCGGGCGGTAGCGGGGACCGCGGGGGACTTCGTAACTCGTTGAGTGCCCGAGGTAGACGGTTGAAGGAATTCTTCGGGGACTTCCGTGAGAGGGGTCGGGAACGATGATTGACGCCCAACGCTAGGAAACCAGGGATCCAGGCCCTCTTCCATTCGTAACAGGGACCTACCTGGTGTCTTCGGAAGCTTCCAACCGAAGGCATCATTCCCCGTAGAACCTAACTTACCCTGGTTGTCGCCGCCTGCCGAAGACCCTGAAACACAGGCCCACGAAGGGGGCGAAGACACAGACACAACGTTACTACCCACAAGGGGTCATCGGAGGACACGTGCCCCCCGAGCACAAGGGCCGACTCTCCGGACGCACTACTGGGCTCTTCACTAGCCCTATAAGGACCCGCAACCCCCCACCCACTGCACATTCACTAGACTCTTGGGGAAGATCGCTTTGTTCTTTCTCCACGACAGACTTACCTCGGCCCCTACTCTGTGTAGGGGACGGCGAAACAGAGGCCCCGTCGGACCGCTCACTGGGTGATGGTAGCGGCGAAGTAACGCTAGCCTTCCTGGGGGAACGTTTCGACGATTTCCTCTTTTTAGTTCCGTAACGTACCCACTGGATATCACTCCAACCTACACACTCGGGGCACGTATCTGATGAAGAACAAACCCTTCCCCTACAGGAGGAGCAAAGGGAGTGAGGGTCCACTTCAGGCTTGGAGAGGAACGCTCCACACGATTTACCGGCTCTAGGCCCAGGACAACGGCGGATTTGCTCCATAATGCACAAACGCAAGACACAGGCACGCAGGGAATCAAGGAATACACTGGGTAAGCACAAGAGTGGAAGGTGAACACACAGGAACACCCGGGAACAGTACACAGGAAACACAAGTTACCACGCAGGGAACACGTGGGAGACACAGAACGCACACAAAGGATCGATAGAGAACGAGAGCGACGTGTTGACACGTCGCGACCAGAGAACTTACTGGAGATTTCGACCCGAGAGGACATCGACCTAGCGATAAGCCTACCCTCGGGGCACATTCTTTAATGCCGGGGTAGGATCCACAGAAAACGGGATGGAGGGTACCCTACACAAAACTCTGGTCGGTAGAGAGGAGATTACAGGTAACTCCTAAGAAAGTAGTTCGAGGTAAGTATTCGTGTTGGAACAAACAGTAAATTCAATTGCACTTTTTCAAAAAATTTACTTGAAAATAAGATAAAGTTTTTTTTATCAGAACTTCAGTTTCATAGAACATTACTTTAAAATATTTGAAGGTAATCAAAAATTTATTCTGTAAGAAATAAATTATAACAGATTTGATTTTCACAAAAAATCACAAACCAAGATCTTAGTCACACCTGTATCTTCTCCAACTTAAATCTTCTATTATATGAATTAATTCAAATTAAAATTTTTTGTTTGATATAGTCAACTAGTATAAGAAATTAAGGGATGTTACACATGACTTTTTCCGCAACGATCGCAGACAGGACTCGGCCGGAGGTTAAAATAGTTGTAAATTCTTTTTAAGCCAACAACTAAATCTTTGAAGCTACAACACTCAATATGTTTATCTACATATTAGACTATCCAAAATCATTGTTGAATAATACGTTTTCAGCCCTTAATGTTTATGGCACACTATTTATACATCGCACGCTTTTAAAAGTAATTTGTATTTTTCCTAACTATAGAAACCAGAATCCTTTAATAGGAGTGTGGCTTCAATGTAGCTAGAACTTGCCTCTTAAAATTATACTATAAAGAGGGGTCAGTAGTCACTGGAGGCAGATATGTGGCCCCCGCCCCTTGCACAACGAATAGCCACTTTGACCTTAAAAGTAGGACTTGCGGGGTGGTTGAGAAAGGAAGCGTAACTTAAATAACTCGTGTTTGTATCATCATCATCTCCTCCTATGTATGCATATTGACGCAAAGGCCTCTGTTAGATTTCACCAGTCACCTCTATCATGAGCTTTTAATTCAATCCTTCTCCATTCATCATCTCCTACTTCACACTTCATAGTCCTCAGCCATGTATTCCAACTCTTCTGGTGCCTTGTGGAGCCCAGCTGAACGTTTGGTGAACTAATCTCTATTGGGGAGTGCGAAGAGCATGCCCAAACCATCTCCATCTACCCCTCATCATGATCTCATCCACATATGGCACTCAAGTAATCTCTACTCTTATAGTTTCATTTTTAATCCTGTCCTGCATGTTTGTATAACACGGAAAAATATAAATTACTTTTTAAAATTTGAGATTTGCTCCTACAAGGATACAAACCCTCATCCTTTATTAGGAGACTTATCCTTAGGGGGGGGGGGGAAGTCCCTAAAACCAACTGGCTAGTTTACTTTCTTGGGAATGTCATAGTAGTTTGGTCCTGTGTAGGACTAAAAGTGACACCAACTGTCAACCTCCTATGACCTGGACATGAAGGGGCAGCAGGTGATATGCTAGATCACCAATAGGTACTAGTAGGAAAAACCTATTCATTAAGTGGCTTACCTGCATATAGTGTCAGATTCTGCAAATAACAGAGTCTGCTTCTCCCTATGGAAGGGGAAAAAACAGAGGTAGAAGGGTCAGTCCATTTTTCCCCTCATTTTAGTCTCATCTCAAGACCACTATCTTAGACTTGCAAGATATGTCTTGTCCCTTAAGGGAGCTAGGTCTGCTACGTGATCTGTCGAGTAACTACCACCGAGCATAGGATATAGGCATCTAAGGACCCATGCGTAAACGGACGAGAAGATTGTATGTTGATACCATACTCTTGTCTTCAGGAACTACCACCCTGACAGGTTCTTACCGAGAGCAATATTTCTGACTTCGCTCGAATCAAGGATGATCCTTTCATCTTCTCACTTGCAGGAACAGTACAGTACAGTACATACAATTGTCACAGGAAGTCTGAAAAAATAAGTTCTAGTATCAGCTCTCTTATTCTTTCTGTTACTGAATAAAGTCGTAGTGTCCTTTCCTGAAGGATGGCAAGTCACCTTGGTTCCCACTAGCCTGGAAAAACCAAGTACAGTTTTGAGGGTCGATGTCCTATTCATCGCTTGAGCGACCTCTGGACTTCTAAACAGTTCCATGCAGGTTGAGCTCTATAAAAACTCCTCAAGTCCAGAGACTCCAGGGAAGTTCAGACTTAAGTCTTAGGTGAAAAATTGGTTCAAGAGCTGCACAGAATCCTTCACCACAAAGTTTGAGTAGATTTGATTGCGCATGAAAAGGCGAATGTGAATCAACGGGAGAGCACAGCAAACATTAGAATGAGTGCTAATCTACCAAGACACTTACCATTCAGAAGAATTCTTACTAAATCTAGTGAGCTCGCAATCTGAAGATCACGCTTATGCGGGAACATGGGAGGCATCAAGATCTGATGAGTACACATCACGTGGAGGGATGCACGAGATGAGTAGTATTTTCTATTAAAAGATCTCACGCTCACCTGCAAACAGTGGATTGCATGCCAATAGATTAGTGCACGCCATTTTTCGGCACACGTGAGAACATGCTAAAATGCTCTAAGACCGATTAATGTGTGCTAAGTGGTGCGTGAGCACTCTTTCTCGCAATAGGGAATATTCAAAGATTGAATAAAATACTCGCAAAACATAGAGCATGCACTATCCAAAGACTGCTCTCGCGTTGGAGAGCAAGTGAACAGATGAATGCTCATAAGAATAAGTACATGCAAGAGAAGTCGAATCTAAACATCAACAGCATTAGCATCAACTGAAGTATGTGTAAGCTCTGAAGAGCGAGCGTGATCGGAAAAGGGAGAAAAGTCAGAAGAATGTGTGCTAAATCGCACACCAACAAGTGACTGCTCATACGAATTAGTATATGTACGGGAGAAAGAGAATGCTCAGTGTCAATAGCATGCGAGTCAATTGATGAGCCCTTAAGTTACAATAAGCGTTTGCAATTGCACACAGGAGAAGTAGCGCTCACCTCCTATTTTAATGTAAGAGGTTTATTCTGTGTTGAGTACAAAAACATTTTTCAAATTTTTTTTTTTTTCTAACTTTACAAACCTGAGTCCTTTTAAATAGGGATGTCTTCCAGGCCACTGAATCGTTACCAGGTACTAGTCTGTTAACAATAGGTGGCCGATCAAAAAGTAGCCCATATTTCCTTAAGCCTAGAATTGAAAGGGATGGTTGAGGTGGAAAATCTTACTTAAAGGATTCCAGATTCTATAATGTACTATGGTTTCTATACTGTAGCTAGGAAGGAAGTCCCCAACAACAAAAGTGGAAGGTTTTCTTCTTCCCTGGACTTGTCATCTTTCCTGGTCCCTTACAGAAGTGAGGAAGGAGACTCCAACAACCTACTAACAGATAATCATAGGGATGGGAAAACTGTTAGGACCTCGATCAGTATTGGCTTGAAAGGAAGCTACTGTAGTACAATACAATGACCCAGAAAATCTATCTCCCTATCAGGGTGTGGTGTTAGCCGTGTCAAACTTGGTACAACACAGATACGTCCTTCCACTTACCAGGAGAAGTAATGAGTGTAAAAAAGTGCTCCATCATGTATTTAACCAGAATCAGCCATTTGATAAGTATACAATAGTTGCAGGTGCTCCATCCCCTCGAAAGAGGAACAAGAAAGAGGTAGAAGGACCAGTCATTCTACCTCTCCTCAAGGCTTATGCCAAACGTCACATGATAGGCTACTGCTGTATGTTTACTCTCAGCTTCGTTGAAGTCATACTCTTATCATAAGATAAGGGTTTGTATCACATGTAGGAATAAACAAGGAACATTAATATAACTAGATATAAAGTACAGTACATTGTGTTCATCATTCCTTACCGAGATTTAAATACAGTAAGGGAAAAGTTTCATGAAAGCTAATGATAAAACATACTTGAAAACGAACATAGCACCTTTTCCTGTTCTCAATCAATCACTATATACCCCAATCTGCTCAACACCATTGAAGGAGACTTTTTAATCTTATACAGCAATAGAACTGCTTGCAGTATTGCACCATTAAAGAATCAGAGCAATACTATATATAGATCATCTACATACCAATTAGCACAAGATATATAAATCAAAAGTCTTGCAAAAAACAGTGATAAACGTCAATCTAAACAGTTAAAATAACTAAACGGCAATGCCTGTTTTCCCTGTAAATACAAACTTTGAACTTATATAATAAAACTAAATCAGTACTGAACTTACATCTCTGAACTGCACCAAACCAAGTTCACCAAGCTCTGATACACATGTATATGCAGATTCACTTTGAAGGAAGAGCTGGCATAAGGCCATCTCTTCACTCCGAAATAAAGACCCCATGGCTGCGTTTTATTGTTAACCCCACAGCAGCCACCACCTGTAAATAAAAAATTTCACAAAAGTTAGTTAAATGAAACCTAAATTCATTCATACATCTAGAAAAATCAACATTGATTGGGTTCCTACGAGTAAAAGTGAATTGTTAAAGCAATAAGAATGCTGCATAAATTATGTGACTAGTATTACAATCACATTCAGTATCATCATAAATTATTCCCCCCCCCCCAAAAACGAGTTCTCTGAATAACGCAAAAGTCTTATGACACAGTTCGAGATACGTGAACGGGGGAATAAAAAAAACATAAGCAGTAAGGGCCCATTGCACAAGCCTTTCCCATGCTTTATTTAAGAGATTATTACATGTAATCGATTGATCATATCACTTCATTGCCTTCTATGCCAATTCATCATAAGAGTTGCAAGTAATAAAAAATTATGATCAACCCATCCCACACTATATGTTTCTACCACTTGTGACCATTTTATTTAAACAGCTGCGAGGTACATGAAGCTTACAATTTTTATCTTGGCTCAGATGTTGTGAATTGGAATGTCCTAGATATAGAACACTTTGCACACGATACATTTTCAAAGCCAAGCCCAAAGAAATAAGTCAACAAAGTATATGATTAATGGGGCCAACATGAAATTAATGTTTTAGGTATAAGCTGTACCTCCACTGAAATTCACTAAATTCCTTATTCTAGAATTTATTGCTTTAAATAAACACTCAGTATGATTAATAGAAAAAACTAAAGCTTCCAATACAATACAATATTGTCTTTTAGTCTTTTCTCAAAGCTTATGACAAACAAGATACATTCAAGAAAAATTTTTATGTTTTAAACATATGATATACTTCTGCAATTTCAGACTGCTAAAGTATTTATACTTTTGCACATTTGTTCATATAACTTTACTATAATCAACTTCACCACATACTGGCACATTAAAATTGAAATCAAACTTTACTAAAGACAAGGGGAGTTTCCTGATCACATCACCGGTGACCCCCCCAGGGAGTGATGGACAGCCTGAAGCACAAGGCTTTGAACTGGTACACAAACAGTACAATACTCCCTCCAAACAAAAGCGGAGGTACTTTCTGGAGAGTTGATGGATGTGTAATTTGGAAATAAGGGTCCTTCAGATCCACTGAAAGCATGAACTCTTCCTCTAGCAGATTGCACAACACTTCAGTGATGAAAGGTTGATTACTGATCTCCAGCCACCGGGCGACTTCTTCACCAGGAAAAGCCGACTGCAGAACCCAACAGATATATTTCAAGAAACTTCAAGGGCATTTTTCTCCTCCATTCCTTTCACCTCTGCTGCCAAGCTCAGAGCTTTCACCCATTTCGAACGTCATTGGCATATGTGACGGAAGGTCTAAGATCTCAAAATGTTGACAGTATCCATCCCACTGGCCTTCTATAGGCCATAGCTCCACTCTATGTTGC
Source organism: Palaemon carinicauda (assembly GCF_036898095.1). NCBI lineage: Eukaryota > Metazoa > Arthropoda > Malacostraca > Decapoda > Palaemonidae > Palaemon > Palaemon carinicauda. Next base: position 138,402,261 of record NC_090734.1, read on the forward strand.
TGCCACATTACCCAATGGTAGGACAGATATCCCACAACTTGAAGCCACAGGAGGAGGGGACAGCTGATTTCAGCATCTCCTTCCTCATTCCCTTACCTCTACTGCCCTTCCTGATCTGACCAGGCTGGGCACAAAAAGACCTAGCGTTGAGTCATCTCTTCTCCAACTTGCCTTAAGAATAGAGATGTTACTGCATCCCTCTTCTTCAGGACTCAGCTGGGCCAATGCTTTGCCGACTGGTGCGCCATAAAGGTCCCCGCCTTCCCAGAAGACGGTGACCATCTTCCTGTACTACGCCAATGTCAATCCGGGAAGTCACCCCGAGCCTGGCTATGAAAGAGGCTTCCATGGCAGAAAAATCAACAGATGAAAGGCTTTCCTATCACTTCATGCATAACTGTCTTCCCATTCATAAACCAAATGGCCTCTGATACTCTCGTCCCAAAACACAGCCGAGTACTGAGTACTTTAGTCTCTTTGGTGCATGCCAGTATGCACTGTATCGGGTGGTGCGCCAAAATGTGTCGTGTGCATACCGGTCACCAGGTGGTGAAGGAACTTGCTGAACCTCGTACTCAATGGAACATCTCGGCAATTGTAAGTGCTGAAGAGCAGTTCTGGGTGGTCAGCTGTTCTTATTCCAAGCTGTGCCTGCACAAGAGAACTTCCCGGTGTGTTAACTGGCCACATTGGAAAAGAACAGTTGACAAGTGATCATACACTAAACAGCAAAAGTGCATTGAAAGTTTCCTCTGACTTGAGAATGACAAAGAAAATTATCACAAAGCAATTGATTACAAGGTGACAGATCATAAGACGACTGAGGATCATATTTCCAATCACGCTCATGCAAGGGAACGTATTGTCGCGCATGCTGGTGAGGAGACCGATCACTGGTTCCTCTCATCCCCAGTTTCCTATAGAATGTACACAATGGAACCTCATCACAAACAAACCTTCCTTCCTTCAATACCAAAGTATCTCTAAGGAAAGGAAACGAGGTGTTCCTCGAGGGTTTAGTTGGGGGATTGAGCACAAATTTCCTGGCTGGGTTGGTTCTCGGTACCGCAATGTTTCTCTCATGTGTCCAAGAAGGTTGGTTAGTCGGAGTCTCTCTTCCTGGAAGCATCTGTGTCAGAAAACGCTGACGAGGAAGAGGGCAAGAAAGAAAAGCTGAAAGAGGAGGAAGTAGAAATGGAAGAGGAGAAGGAACATACACGTCTTGCCAGCCTTGTTCTGGGTTGAGGTCGTAGGAACAACGACAATGCTCCCCTGGCCTCTTCAATTGGATTTGAGACCACGTCAGCAGGTGCCACGCCCATTAGCATCTTCAAATGTGTAGTAGTAGTCACGGTCGTCACCAAAAGGGTATCATCGGAAGTCCTGGCAGCAGGCAAAACCACCAGCAGTTTCCCCGTCAATAGAGGAGCATCAGCAATGCACAACGAAGAGTACAACATCCTTAGGTTCAGGTTGTCATAATTTTCGACAGTCTGCACAGCCGTAGGAAACCCTGAAGGAAAAGGCAGGGTAATATTCTATATTACTACCTTCACTAGGGAAAGATGACACTGTCCTTCCACTTTTCCTGAGGTTCGCCCTGAGGGCAAGGAGAGTTCTCAAACCCCTACGAATTCTTACCAAGGAGCAAGTCCAAAAGAAAACTGAAGACACAACCAAGGTACCAGCCACTCACTGAAATAATACCGCTAGAGAGTTATTGGACCCTTTGACAGTCCAGATTGTACTACATTGGATCCCTCTCTGGTTATGGCTCATTTTTCTTTTGCTAAAGCAAACAGTCTGGTTAATTCTTTACATTTTCTCCTCTTTCCAAATACATCTGACAATACTTGGAAAACCGAAAACTTATTTGGAAAACCGAAAACTTATTCGCTGAAGGGGTTAACTACTGCACTATAATTTGTTCAGTGGCTACTTTCCTCTAGGTAAGGGTAGAACAGACACTTTAGTTATAGTGAGCAGTTCATCTAGGAGGACACTCCAAAATCAAACCTATGTTCCCTAGTCTTGTGTAGTGCCACAGCCTCTGTACCATGGTCTTCTTCTGTCTTTGGTTAGTTCTTTTGCTTGAGGGTACATTCATGCACTCTATTCTATTTGTTTCCTTTTTTCCATTCCACACTGGGCTATTTTCCCTGTTGGAGCTCTTGTACTTGAGCATTCTGCTTTTCCAACTAAGGCTGTAGCTTAGCAAGTGGTGGTGGTGATGATGATAATAATCTAGTGGCTGTCAGATGTTCTATAAACTGCACAAAAACCATTTAACATGTACAAAGTCATACAAAATAATAATCCTTAGAAAGTCATATCTATGAACAATGCACATATGAATTTGGAAGGTTCACAGATTGGCTCAGGCATAGAAAAATTATATCAAAGATATCTATCCTAATGTAAAATACCCCCCCCCCCTAACCTTACCTATGTTGGCATCTCCTTAACAGGTGGCTAACAGCCCTTTGTGACCACAAAACCACCTCTAATAAGATTAGTTTGCAGGTGTGTCCAACATTCTACAAACTACCCCTAAATATACAGAAATAATTCTCGGAAAACGAATTTAGGTGGATTTAGGCTAATCTATTCGTGGGTTTTTAAGAGACATGGCACCCAGGCTCAGATTAGGGAGTGTACAGGTTTGCCCTACACACCAACAAGGTCAAGATACGACCCGGAGCCTTAACATTGGTAGATTTGGGAGGTTTTATAAGGATACAACAAACGCAAGGTAAGGCTGCATGACTAATAATCCTTATGGAGAAAATATTTGTTGGGGCCCTGTACTTTTTCAAGTTAAAAAGATGTCTAAAAATAGAAAACTACACCTTGAAAACAATATTTCAGAAGGGAAACAAAGCGGGATACGACCTATCATATAGTTTCCGACCTAACCTAAGACATCTTGTCATTACCTTTTGGGGGGAGGGTTACAGAGGCCTTGTAACACTCCACCAAAGGATGCCATATAAAATTGCAAAAAAGGCCTAACCAATATTCGTTTCGCATTCCTAGTGTATTGAAAGGGTTTTTAATGACTTTGATGATGATAATTATTAAATTAAATTTCTAGTGAAACTAATTCTCTACAAAAATGGGATTGTTAGTAAATTTGGTATTTTTCTCTGTATGACTAATGTGGACTGAGTCAAAGTAACTAGCACACTGTTCACTTAAATTGTCAACACCATATCATTGTCTCGATTGTTAACTTTTGGGAGACTGATGTGATGTTTGCTTTTACTTTCAGCAATTAAGAACTTCCAATTTATGCACAAGCTCCCAGATGTTATTTTACAATAGCCCTTTATCTCCCCCTCTCTGCTTCAGATCTAGCCTGACTACCATCACAAACACAAAAAAAAAAAAACAGAAAAAAAAAAAAAAAAAATTCCGCAAGTTCAATGTATTTCGAAATTTAGTATAACTACTGGTTTTGTCAACTGATTATGTTTAAAACATTCCATTCAGTATAAAGCTATTGTTGCATATCTAAAGTTAAAAAATATCCCCAAAATAATGATCCACATGCTTGGCGTGCAAAGCTGATCCATGTAGGCCTACTGCTTGCCAGAACAGAGTAGCAATGAGATATTGTTTACAGAGCCTTTTTAGTTTGTTGGGAGGGACTGAAATGATAAACCTTTGGGGTGTATGTATAATAGCAGCCACTTGTATGTAGGATGACGGCCAACTAAGAATATGGCAGTGTAAGAGGGATAGCAGGTGGGCGTGGCCCCCCCCCAAAAAAAAAAAAACCCTGTTAGGTAAATAGGTAAGGACACGGCTTGTAGGTTAAATTAGGGGGTGGGTTTACGTTAGTCGATGTCCATTTCTATTGCACGTGGGAGGATGTGGCCGCTAACATACAAAGGCTCCAAACGTTTTAAAAGAGATACATACACTAGAACACCACCTAACCTAGCCTAGGAGCTACATCCTTACTTACTTAACCACCAGTGGGGTCTACGCCTCATTGCAACCCCTGGCCTTAAACCATATTTTTAGCTTCCCGTATCCCAACGAACTACATTCAACGCAAACTTACTTCAGAGCAAAAACCATTTGGGACGTAATATGAATTACACTTCATTATACTTTTAACTTTATGCCACTTATATGAACCATATATTTTCTCCAAATGTTATCTTACGTGTTTATTGTGCATATCTGACCCTTATTATTACTACAAAATATTTTTTCCGATGTTTCCCGAACCAAAAACACTGATTTCCAAATTATTTAGTTTTACATCGGGGTAGATTACAAGAAAATATATGATTCATGTATTTAGTTAGAAATCGAAGTATACACTTCTCAAACACAATATTTTGTCAGGTTATAAAGACCCCTTCTAAATTATGTTAGGATCTTTTGCAGTCTGCACCAATTTCAGAAATACTATATCTATATACGCATCTATAAGGCAAGCCCTATACACTACCTATTGTAGGTCAAGTACTGTAGGTCCTGCTAATATATACGAGCCTTTATTGTAATGCAAACTTAAAAGAAAAGCTAGGCGCCTCAGAAAATGGCCATAATTGAAAGTCGAGTGACTTGCAAAAGTATTGTTCCCAAACCAATGTACTTAACTGTACGTGACATGCAATGTCTTACGAGATTCGTGACACTCGCTAATCTGTCAATTCTTCCCCCATAGTAAACCCTGTTCATTAAACGTATCTCGGAACCTTTAACATGATATAAGGGAAACAGAATCTTCATTATACTTGCCAGTCTTCGTGTATACAAGGGATGAGTGTAATTTAGAGAGAGAACATATTTAGTTGTGACTTAAGTAGTGACTAGTTGGGTGACACACACTCGACAAACCCACTGGCCAACCAATAGGAAATCGATTCAATGGTAGTAAATTTGCAGCCCATGAAATGGAGGTATGAATTTAGTAGTGTATCTTAAATTTGGTCCTCTATTATTATTATTATTATTATTATTATTATTATTATTATTATTATTATTATTATTATTATCATTATTATTATTATTATTATTATTATTATTATTATTATTATTATTATTATTACTTGCTAAGCTACAAACCTAGTTGGAAAAACAGGATGCTATGAGCCCAGGGGCTCCAACAGGGGAAATAGCCCAGTGAGGAAAGAAAATAAGGCATAAAATATTTTAAGAGTAACATCGTTAAGATAAATATCTCCTATGTAAACTATATAAACTTTAACAAAACAAGAGGAAGAGAAATTAGATAGAATAGTAAGCCAAAGTGCACCCAAAGCAAGAGAACTCTATTCCAAGACAGTGGAAGACCATGGTACAGAGGCTATGGCACTACCCAAGACTAGCGAACAATGATTTGATTTTGGAGTGTCCTTCTCCTAGAAGAGCTGCTTACCATGGGTAAAGAGTCTCTTCTACCCTTAGCAAGAGGGAATTGGCTACTGAACAATTACAGTACACTAACCCCTTGGGTGAAGAAGAATTGTTTGGTAATCTCGGTGTTGTGAGGTGTATGAGGACAGAGGAGAATATGTAAAGAATAGGCCAGAATATTAGGTGTATGTGAAAGCAAAGGGAAAATGAACCGTAACCTGACAGAAGGATCTAATGTAGTTCTGTCTGGCCAGTCAAAAGATGCCATAACTCTCTAGTGGTAGTATCTAATAGATTTAAAATATATTCAGATTTTAAAGAACAATATTTTATCCTCTAAAATATAATTTACCTGTAATCTATGATGAGGATAGCAGTCATAATAGTAACATAATGAAAAGAAATTTACGAGAAGGTCTTAACAAAAAGACCATGTGGATTATAATACATTTATTCAATTGAAAACTCGTAAAATCAGATTTTTATAAATAAAATTTCACCATCTAAAATATAATCCAATATCTAATTATGATGATAATCACAATAGTAACATGGGGGAAGGAAATGTAAGAGAAATTCTTAACAAATGGGCCATATGGATTATCAATCATTTTATCATATTGTTTCATATGGTAGAATATGTAGTAAATGTTAATTATAATATTATTATATTCAAATATTACATCCTTAGTACATTGACATGTGTAGAATTGTAGTTTATTCAACGACACCTGGTGAGTTGCAAGTTCTCTGCGCTGAGGCTGCAACACGGATCTGTAGTGACGTAACACTTAAAGATTTTTATTAGCATTGGAAAATAATACATTTCACACATTTTTTCCTACACGTAACATCCTTTTAATTTACCTATCAACATTCATCATGTCTATGAACATCTAGACAGTACAATTGCAGATTCATTTGAATATTGCTTTAGTTTGGTAATGCATGGTTAGGCCTTCAGTATTATTATTAATCATCATCATCTCCTGCGCATATTGAAGTAAAGGGCCTCGGTTAGATTTCACCGGTCGTCTTTATTTTGAGCTCTTAACATAATACTTCATCGTTCACTATCTCCCACTTCACGCTTCATAGTCCTCAGACATGTAGGCCTAGGTCTTCCAATTCTTCTAGTGCCTCGTCGGGTCCAGTTGAAAGTTTATTGAAGTAATCTCCCTTGGGGTCTGGGAAGTCCAAAGAGTATGCCAAAACCATCTCCATCTACCCCTTACCATGAACTCATCCACATATGGCATTAGAGTAATCTCTTCTTTAGTTTAATTTCTAATACTGTCCTGCCTTTAACTCCCAATATTCTTCTGATGGTTTCGTTCTCAAATCTACAAAATCTGTTGGGTATTGTTATATTGTCATACCACAACCCATGTCCTTGCAGTAGCACCGATCTCGCTAAACTGATATATAGCCTGATTATCTGATTTTTATATGTGATTTCAGGTGATTTGATTTCCAAATTTTACTTAACCTAGCCATTATCTGATTTGCTTTTTTTTCAATCTTTCACTAAACAAATTCAAAAGACCCTGGATTAGAGATCCTAGTTCCTAGATAATTAAATGATTCCACCTTATAAATCCTTTCTCCTTCCAATGATATTTCCTCTTCCATTGCATATTCCGTTCTCATCATATCTGTCTTCTATTTATCTCGAGCTCAACCTCATGTGATATTTCATGGATTCTGGTAAGCAAGCTTTGCAAGTCCTGTGGTGTTCTGTTAATGACAGCGTCATTAGCACACTCTAGGTCAGCTAATTTCCTACTACCAATCCAGTTAAATTCTTCTCCACCATCCCCAACTGATCTATGCATTACAAAATCCACGAAGAGGTTAAATAACATACATGACAACACAACTCAGCTGTTCACTAGATATTCATTTGATAGGACTCCAATAACATTTGCTTTGCGCTTGCTATGCTCATGGACAGACTTAATAAAATTTGTATATTTAAGAGGAACTCCATAATAACGCTGGACTCTCCACAAAATTGGCCGGTGCACGCTACCAAAGGCTTTTTCGTAGTACACAAATGTCGTCAAAAGTGGATTACATTGATTATCTTTATTACTATTTTTATTTTAAAAGTGTAATAGATTCAAATAACAAACTGATTAACAACCTTGGCTAATCAGGCAAGAACTAAAATTGGTTGTTTGAGTCGGAAAAAATTCAAATATAGGCCTATTTCCTGAAAAATCAGTGTCTTCCATATAGAATTATTTGATAAAGCTTAATATAAATAGCATATTGATGCTTTTATTCCTAAAACGCAATAAAATATTAACATTCTAATCGTTGGAGTTTGCCAATCATTGGTCCCAACCCACCCCCACCCCCAACCCCCACCCCGAAAACATGAAATATCCCCTTGGGGAATTCCCCCAGGTTGAGAACCACTAATCTAACGTATCTGAGAGGCTGGAGCTGATCGAATATGATGGGTTACATCAGGGCACCAGTCACCCGTTAAGATACCGCTAGAGAGCTATTTTGGGTGTTTTAACAGTTTTAACTGGCCAAACAGTGCCACAATGGATCCCTCTCTCTGGTTACGACTCATTTTGTCTTTGCCTACACATACACCGAATGGTATGGTTTATTCATCCCACACTCTCCTCATACACCTGATAACACTGAGATTACCAAACAATTCTTCTTCGCTCAAGGTGTTAACTACTGCACTGTAATTGTTCGATAATGTCGGAGATTAATATTCAGATCATAAGTTGAAAATTTATTAGTCATTAGAATCAACTATACTGATGACCACACTGGAAAATAGTGTTCAGAACAAACTAATTAAAACATGTATCAAATCATAGAAGACGCGAATATACAGTTAATGTGGATTTTAAGAAGATAAAAACCCGGGAAGTTTCTTAAAATGGAACTGAGACTAAGAAAACAGCACTTGGAATTTTAAATGAGTTGAATGCAGTCAAGAAACAGTGTCAATGAAATGGTCTGTTATTATTATTATTATTATTATTATTATTATTATTATTATTATTATTATTATTATTATTATTATTATTATTATTATTCAATGAGTGCTTGTGTGTATTGTGCAAGATTTACTAAAATTTAATTAGCTTTCGCATTCAGATCTTCCCATATACAAATTAGTACTAAGTATGCAATTCATTCAGAAAGTCTAGTCTATTTTTCACAATGCTCAATAATATAGGCCTACAGTTATCTGGCCCTTTTATTTGATAAATTGAAGAATGATATTTCTGATGAAATAGAATCCAGGGAACTTCAAAAGTTCGTTCTATTTCTTAAATAGATTTATACTTTGTCATTTCTCTACTATTTTTCCGTTTCTTTTCTGCATTGGACTGGTTCTTCAACTAGGGTTGCATCTTGGTTAGTAACAGTAACAACAATATTAGGCCTAAGGATAATAGTGTTTTGAACAGCTAGGCCTATGGAGTAACCACTTAAGGAAATAGCCTACAGTAGATGGGTATGTAATTAAACAACATCAATACAGAATATACTTTTATTTGCGTTAATGACATTACCAAAAATAACTGGGACATCATTACACAGTTCCAAATAATAATATTGCTGTTCACTACCCTCTCACTCCTACCAATGTATAAGCGTACATGGAATGTTCAGAAGTCTGGAGCGAATGAAACACAATGGACCACGTTGTGTCCATTCTGGTCCAATAAACAACACATGTAGAACGAATGATATTTCACATAACTTACAAAACTAAGATGAGAACATTTGGTAAATCGACAAGGCATGTTTCATAGTATATAAAAAGACTGAGAATCTTTCTGATTGTAATCATATTTAACTGTAATTTCCATTTCCTTCATTATGTAGTCTCAATCATGGAAACCATCCCTAGAAATTCACTATAAGTCTAGGCTGGCAGTGGGTTATAGTAGGCCTATTCGTAAATCTACTTCTGAGATTACCTGATATTTCATTACCAAGACTTACTGTATTCTTCCGTTAAATACTCTTTAGACTGTTGAATGGCATTATCAAGATAACGGCAGATTTCTTTTCTGTTAACTTCATCCTGCCTTCTTTGAATTTCGTTTACTCTTATCACATCTCATATCTACTTACTTTGTTTTGTTTATCCCTAAAGGTATTACAAGCTCACAGAGAATGATAAGTTGACCCCACCAATCACTCTTTGAAAAGATCTTCTAAGAAAGCATTAGGGAATTAAGTTGAAAGAAGCAATTTGTTCTGGAGAAGATAAGAGAACTTATGAATCATTCTACGTATATGCTCTATTTTAGATAAATTGTTCATATCGCCATATAGTTTGAAACTTACGACTCCAAAACAATATTTTGGAGGATTTTGTTTTCCGAAAGTACGAAACTATAACGAGAGCTTCAGAAGAGGACGATTTTGTCGATAAAAATAAGGTGACCTTGTGCAGAAACATGATATTTCATAACATTGCATCAGATGATAAGCGATTATCTACAGATAGTGGAAGATCAAATGAGGGTGCCATATAGGGAATGTTCGAAAAAAAAGTCTTTGTTTTTTAAATATGCTAAAAGAATGAAATTTAAAATGAAACGGTAAGAAGTGATAGAAAACACACAGAAAGAAATAGAGGGTAATGTAGTAACTTAAATTAACAGAAAAATTAAAGAAAAAAAAACAGAAATTTCAAAGTTGAGATTTGTACATGTGAATTGTAAAACGGATTACACAGGTGAACTTAACGCTAAAGACGCTATATTTAAAATGAAGGCGAATATGATTTATTTTTAAAATCATAGAAACAGGAGTGAAATTGATAGACCTTGTGAGTTGTGTAGAAAAGCAGATGACACAGCAGAGCATTTGTTTAGCTGTAGAGAACTACGGAAACGTTGAAGCAGAATGTAGTGTAATACAAGGAGATCAAAATCGCCAACCAAAGAAATGCTAGCTATGTTAGCCAAGCTATGAAATCTTGAAATTAATGTAAACAAGCTATGCTGTCTATATAGAAAGTAACTAATGACTATTACTTTTCTGCAGAATATTTACACTTCTAGAACATAGTAGTGTGCCTGCAAATCGTAGTGTTGTGGAGTGAGTGATGTGACACCTTGCCTAGTCCCAATACCAACTTTTGTATCTTGGTTAGAAGAGTCAACCACCGACTCATCTTGATTTGAGCCAACTCGACTCTTAAAGTTCTAATGACCACTGACTTCCCTTAATTAGGTAAATCACTCTCATTAACCCTTAAGAGATATTCAGATAACACTAGATTATTTGCTATTTTCTTCATCAACCCACGAATCCGCACCCATAGATGAGTGATTACCAGATGTATGCGTCAATGATGGACCAAATGTGTGAGGAAGAATAAGGAAAAAATCTCTCTCTCTCTCTCTCTCTCTCTCTCTCTCTCTCTCTCTCTCTCTCTCTCTCTCTCTCTCTCTCTCTCTCTCTCTCTCTCATAGACGATCATAGATCTGACATACTAGACCTATGTTAGGACAGTGTTCAGTAGGTCTACAGATTAAACAATAAGTGGTTGATTGCATAAAAGCCTTTCTAGTTAGAGACTGAAACTTACAATTTATTCTACTGCAAGTAAGGACAGTATTTGTACAGCCAGAGAGAGTTTTGTTTTCACACACCGTGCGCAGTATAAGTCAGGAGAACCATATACAAATCAGTATCCCCAAAAAGGTAATGGCATGAAATATATACAAGTGGCAATACAATATATACAAAAATCATTACGTAGATAGTTTAGATTGTCAAGAAATATTATAAAGTTCAATGTTACAAAAATGAACGACTGAGTTATTAAGATGAAAAAATAGACATTTTGTCAAATGAATATTTGACATCCTATCTTTTATGTGTAATGACAGAAAAAAAATTACAAAATAATGGAGATCTTTGTATTAAGCGATTGAAAGATAAGGTACAACAGACGCAGTTCGCATGTTTATCATTCTTATCTTGACATCTGATTTTCGGCATTAGCTTATCTTCATAAGACTCTTGTTGCCGACCCCCCACCTCTCTCTCTCTCTCTCTCTCTCTCTCTCTCTCTCTCTCTCTCTCTCTCTCTCTCTCTCTCTCTCTCTCTCTCGTTACAGGGAAATAAATCCAGATAATTCAATTTATAAGAGAGACGCTTCCAGTGCATGAATCTCTTCAAGTAAACATATTACCAACATTTTATGAAATATATGACTATGTGAAACATATACAGTATCATATCGGGACTATGGCGTCCCAGCAATACTTAATTTGAACAATTAGGCCGATATGTATGTATAATCCTACAATATATATATATATATATATATATATATATATATATATATATATATATATATATATATATATATATATATATATATATATATATATATATATATATATATATATATAGTAATACTGTCAGCTTTTAAATCTACATCTTTTTAGTTTTCTGTTTTCCCGCCAGGTGATTGTCTTCTATAAAACCAGACGAAGAGACAACCGCACTTTCTCTGCTCTTAATTAAAAGAGTTCTCTCTGAGATGCTCTAGAGAGAAATGAAGTCAGGTACGGCTCGTACAAAAGTCCACTTGACAACGGAGGGAGATCGCGAAGAAAGTGATTATTATAGATGCTGTCGAGAGCGGCAGAGGCAGACGATGACGTCACCGTAACTGGTAGGTTTGGCAAGCTTGGAATCGATGGCAGGCTGGAGAGATTCAAGGTGCTGGCTATCGTTGAGCAAGGAAGCTGGCTTGATGTTCCATGCTAGAAAGAAAGGGAATTATTATTATTATTATTATTATTATTATTATTATTATTATTATTATTATTACAAGCTAGGCTATAACCATAGATGGAAACGCAAGATGTTATAAGCCTAAGGGCCCCAACAAAGAATGTCAGTGGTTAAAACAAAGTGGAATGAAATAATCTAATTAACTAATTATGCAGCATTTATCACGTTGCCTTTCGCTAATACTATGATGGAATAAATGAAAAAAGTAGCCTTACCCAAATTTAGTAAAAGATCTTTTTTTTTTTATTTTCGTACCATAATTAGTAAAATTCCAAATATCGTTGCAGGTTTTCAGGGAACAATGTATATAGAAACACACACACACACACACACACACACACACACACACACACGTATATATATATATATTATATATATATATACATATATATATATATATATATATATATATATATATATATATATATATATATATATATTAGCTGTGTATATATGTTAAACTGTATATATACAGTATATATATATATATATATATATATATATATATATATATATATATATATATATATATATATATATATATATATATATATATGACCTATCACACGTTCAGAACAAAGGCGTATCTAGACCATGGATAGAAAATAAGTTTTTACATTGATTTATACGTATGAATAACAATTCCAAATATTATATAAAACATTATCATTTAACCCTTATTTAGGTAGGCAGTTCCTACCTTACCCTAATACTAACTGGTAACAAAAGGATGCAAGAAAATGTTAGAAAAAAAAAAAAACTTTGATTCCAAAACTAAGTTGAAATCCCATCAAATGGAAGTTTTATTTATATGCACATCATTCTCTCACGACATTCCTTCTCTCTGGTTACGGTTCATTTTCCCTTTGCCTACACATACAATTAATAGTCTTGAGTACTGTATTCTTTACATATTCTCCTATGTCCTCATACACATGACAGCGCTATTACCAAACAGGTCTTTTCTCAAGGGGTTAACTACTGCACTGTAATTGTTCAGTGGCTACTTTCCTCTTGGTAGGGGTAGAAGAGAGACTATAGCGATGGTAAGCGGCTCTTCTGGGAGAAGAACACTCCAAAATCAAACCATTGTTCTTTAGTCTTGGGCAGTGCCATAGCCTCTGTACCATGGTCTTCCACTGTCTTGGGTTAGAGTTCTCTTGCTTGAGGGTACAATCGGGCACACCATTCTATCTTAACTCTCTTACTCTTGTTTTTTTAAAGTTTTTATAGTTTATATAGGAGATATTTATTTTAATGTTACTGTTCTTAAAATACTTTTTTTTTCTTGTTTCCTTTCCTCACTGGGCTATTCTCTCCGTTGGAACCCCTGGGCTTATAGCATCCTGCTTTTCCAACTAGGGTTGTAGCTTAGCAAGTAACAATAATAATCATACACTTTTCCAAAGCTATTGCGTGCATGGTCAAAGCAGTTTACACCATTATTATTATTATTATTATTATTATTATTATTATTATTATTATTATTATTATTAGCTAAGTTACAACCCCAGTTGAAAAAGCAAGCTGTCATAAGCCCAAGGGCTCCAACCGGAAAGAAATAGCCCAGTGAGAAAAGGAAATGAGGAAATAAATAAACTACAAGAGAAGTAATTAACAATCAAAATAAAATATTTTAAGAACAATAGCAATATTAAAATAGATCTTTCATACATAAACTATAAAAAGAGATTTATGTCAGCCATAAATTTGATTCTGACGGGCATATCTTGTCGTATGTTTCATATCTCTATCTAACTTTCACGTTTTTTTCAGACCTTCTGACATTCAGATAATTAGTTAAATGATTATATAACATCAATACACCAATTCCCTAATATCGCAAGAGGGTCTGCCCCTCTCTTTTATTCTTCTCCTGTACTTCTCTTTCTCCATTTTCCTTAATCTTTCCCATCCCGAGTACCTGCCTTTGAGCTATAAATTGGATTGTATCCAGGGGTACTCTTCCTTTACCCATATTCCCCACTTCCCTATTCTTATTATTGTTGTTGTATATAACATTCAACTATTTTTTTTTAGTTCCATTTTTCACCAATGTATAATTCCTCCACAAAGGAGTCGCATTTAAAGGTTTAAAGGCAACTCATGAATGGCAGGGGAAAGGGACACTGACATTGCCCTATTGAACAGGACAATGCCCTAGAGACTGACCACATACACATATGATCAGAAGCCCAAGCCCCCTCTCCACCCAAGCTAGGACCAAGTTTGGCCAGGCAATGGCTGCTGATGACTCAGCAGATAGACCTATAGGCTCCCCCTCACAAGCTAAGGAGGTTGCAGTGACCAAAGGAATTAATGAGTTTGAGCGGGGCTCGAATCCCAGTCTGGCGATCACCAGTCACGGACGTTACCACATCGGCCAGCTAAACAACTAACATTCATCCACGTTCATCTTTTCCGTTAATCGTCCTGGTTCTTAGTTAATCGTGTAAAGAATATAATTAATTCTCAACGTTAATTTCCGGTTATCTACTCTTCCAGACATTCTAAAATCTTCTTAATTTTATGATAGTTCGTGTTATTGTAAATCAATGGACATTATTCAGTGCCCCCTGCACGGAACCTTATCAGCTCCTTGATAACTTTATCAAAATTCATGAGAACTACACCTGGTTTTCATGTGTCCGTTACCCGTTATTTATGTGTCAACTACCTGGTTTTCATGTGTCCGTTACACGTTATTTATGTGTTAACTACCTGGTTTTCATGTTTTTTATGTGTCAACTACCTGGTTTTCATGTGTTCGTTACACGTTATTTATGTGTTAACTACCTGGTTTTCATGTTTTTTATGTGTCAACTACCTGGTTTTCATGTGTTCGTTACACGTTATTTATGTGTTAACTACCTGGTTTTCATGTGTCCGTTACCCGTTATTTATGTGTCAACTACCTGGTTTTCATGTGTCCATTACCCGTTATTTATGTGTCAACTACCTGGTTTTCATGTGTCCATTACCCGTTACTTATGTGTCAACTACCTGGTTTTCATGTGTCCATTACCCGTTATCTATGTGTCAACTACCTGGTTTTCAAGTGTCCATTACCCTTTATTTATGTGTCAACTAACTGGTTTTCATGTATCCATTACCTGGTTTCCGTGTGCACGTTATCTGGTTTTTCATGTGTCAATTACCTGGTTTTACTGTCCCCATTATCTTGTTTTCATATGCCCATTATCTAGTTTTTGTGTCAATTAGCTGGTTTTACTGTGCCCATTATCTAGTTTTCATGTGTCAATTATCTGGTTTTCGTGTGCCCATTATCTAATTTTCATGTGTCAATTAGCTGGTTTTACTGTGCCCATTACCTGGTTTCCATGTGTCAATTACCTGGTTTTCATGTATATGTATATTACCTGATCATTTGCCTGCTCTTGAGTAGCTTCGGCGTCTTCTTGAGATTTGAGTGTCAGGTCGTAATAGCGCATGCGCTGTTGAATCTCCGGGTCTGCCGTGTTGAACTTGTAAATGAGTTTCGTACCATCGATGTGGAACAGGATTCCTCTCTTGTAGTACGTCCTGCGAGAGTAATAAAAGGCTATTTATTTTTTCTTTTAGGTTCGAGGGCCAAGGCACAGGATTCTTAATTTAATTTCTTAGCCTAAATGAAAATTGAAATAAGGAGAGGGAAGGGAAAAAGATTAACAAAAGAATGGGGGTTCACAGCGGAAGAAGCAATAGCTCTTTGATCTAAAGAAAGAGAAGCTATGAGTCAGGAAAACAAAAGCATCGAGAGAATTCCAAAGCTTGAAAATGGGAAGATGAAGCACATTGAACTGCCTAAAACAATTTGTATTAGCTCTCCGTAGTATGAGTAGGCCCCTAGTCCTTGATTTCTCACAAATCTTTCTTTCTCAAAATATCTTGAATAGCGGTGAACCATGAGTCTAATGAATGCAAAACATAATTGACTGACTCATTTAAAGTTCTCTGGCAAAAGGATGAATATGGTAGCGTTAAAAAATGCCTCAACAACTTCACTTAAACCTCGGTGTTTAGGTGTTGAAGACGAATAGGTGTTTTTTCTTTGCTTAATCATACTGTATTTACTGGTTACAATTTTTCATATAATTATAATTAGTGTGATAGTATTCATTATCTAGTATTTATGATAATATGTATATAACCAAATATATTGAAAATAATCAATGAAATCTTAGGTAGACCTAACCTAGTATTCTTAAGGAAAGCTTTTAGGCAAAGCTAGGATAAATAACTCTAATGTAAATACAGATACAATTAAGAGAACACTAAAATTATTAATAATTACTGAAGAGTAAACTCGCACAGAATTTGAATTATTGTACGCATAATGATAAAGGGGTAGAAATTTATTTACTTCAGGTATAAAATGATAAGGGAGTTTATAAGATTTGGAGGCATTTGATCTTAGAGAGAGAGAGAGAGAGAGAGAGAGAGAGAGAGAGAGAGAGAGAGAGAGAGAGAGAGAGACCTCAACTCTGATAGCTTTTATTTGTAAAACACATAGGACATTTCAGTATCCTAAAGCGAGAGAGAGAGAGAGAGAGAGAGAGAGAGAGAGAGAGAGAGAGAGAGAGAGAGAGAGACCTCAAATCTGATAGCTTTTATTTGTAAAACACATAAGACATTTCAGTATCCTAAAGCGAGAGAGAGAGAGAGAGAGAGAGAGAGAGAGAGAGAGAGAGAGAGAGAGAGAGAGAGAGAGAGAGAGAGAGAGAGAGAGAGAGAGAGGGGGGGGGAACTCTGATAACTTTTACTTGTAAAACACATAAGACATTTCAGTATCCTAAAGAGAGAGAGAGAGAGAGAGAGAGAGAGAGAGAGAGAGAGAGAGAGAGAGAGAGAGAGAGACCTCAACTCTGATAGCTTTTATTTGTAAAACACATAAGACATTTCAGTATCCTAAAGAGAGAGAGAGAGAGAGAGAGAGAGAGAGAGAGAGAGAGAGAGAGAGAGAGAGAGAGAGAGAGAGAGAGAGAGAGAGAGGAACTCTGATAGCTTTTATTTGTAAAATAAAAACCTTGAGATGACATTTGAGAGACTTATAAAATGGTTTTATCTAAAATTTCTAAAATACGGTTGACACATATTTCCTAAATAACCTTGCTAAGGATTTCTAAAACAGTCTTGTCGTAGATTTCTGAAGTAAACTTGCCCCAGAATTCTAAAAAAGTAAATCTTAAGATTTTCTAAAATACTATTGATGCAGACTTCTAAGATTAATATGCCACAG
>NC_090734.1:138429686-138432186 GCF_036898095.1 Palaemon carinicauda
AACTGTAGAAATAGAAACTGAGTTACTCTAGGAAGATTGAATAACTGTAGAAATAGAAACTGAGTTACTCTAGGAAGATTGAATAACTGTAGAAATAGAAATTGAGTTACTCTAGGAAGATTGAATAACTTTAGAAATAGAAATTGAGTTACTCTAGGAAGATTGAATAACTGTAGAAATAGAAACTGAGTTACTCATAAGTGTAGAAATAGAATTTGAGTTACTCTAAGAAGGTTGAGAACTAGAAATAGAAATTGAGTTACTCTTGGAAGATTGAATAACTTTAGAAATAGAATTTGAGTTACTCTAAGAAGGTTGAGAAATAGAAATAGATATTGAGTTACTCTAGGAAGATTGAATAACTTTAGAAATAGAAATTGAGTTACTCTAGGAAGATTGATTAACTTAAGAAATAGAAATTGAGTTACTCATAGCTGTAGAAATAGAATTTGAGTTACTCTAAGAACGTTGATAAATATAAATTGAGTTACTCTAGGAGGTTGAATAACTGTAGAAATAGAAATTGTTACTCATAACTGTAGAAATAGAAATTGAGTTACTCTAGGAAGATTGAATAACTGTAGAAATAGAAATTGTTTACTCATAACTGTAGAAATAGAAATTGAGTTACTCTAGGAAGATTGAATAACTGTAGAAATAGAAATTGTTACTCATAACAGTAGAAATAGAAATTGAGTTACTCTAGGAAGATTGAATAACTGTAGAAATAGAAATTGAGTTACTCTAGGAAGATTGAATAACTGTAGAAATAGAAATTGAGTTACTCTAGGAAGATTGAATAACTGTAGAAATAGAAATTGTTACTCATAACTGTAGAAATAGAAATTGAGTTACTCTAGGAAGATTGAATAACTGTAGAAATAGAAATTGTTACTCATAACTGTAGAAATAGAAATTGAGTTACTCTAGGAAGATTGAATAACTGTAGAAATAGAAATTGTTACTCATAACAGTAGAAATAGAAATTGAGTTACTCTAGGAAGATTGAATAACTTAAGAAATAGAAATTGAGTTACTCATAGCTGTAGAAATAGAATTTGAGTTACTCTAGGAAGATTGAATAACTTAAGAAATAGAAATTGAGTTACTTATAACTGTAAAAATAGAATTTGAGTTACTCTAGTAAGGTTGAGAACTAGAAATAGAAATTGAGTTACTCTAAGAAGGTTGAGAACTAGAAATAGAAATTGAGTTAGTTTAGGAATGTTAAAAACTGTAGAAATAGGATTTAGTTTCTCTAGGAAAATATAGAAATAGAAATTAAGTTACTCTAAGAAGTTTTAATAACTGTGGAAATAGAAATTGAGTTACTCTAGGAAGGTTGAAAACTGTGGAAATGGAAACTGAGTTACTCTAGGAAGGTTGAATAATTGTAGAAATAAAAATCGAGTTACTCTAGAAAGGTTGAATAACTGTGGAAATGGAATTTGAGTTATTATAGGAAGGTTGAAAATTGTAGGAACAGAAATTGAGTCACTCTAGTAAGGTTGAGAACTAGAAATAGAAATTGGGTTACTCTAAGGAGGTTGAGAACTAAAATAGAAATTGGGTTACTCAAAGGAGGTTGAGAACTAGAAATAGAAATTGGGTTACTCTAAGGAGGTTGAGAACTAGAAATAGAAATTGAGTTACTCTAGGAACGTTGAATAACGGCAGAAATAGAAACTGAGTTAATCTAGGAAGGTTGAGTAACTTTAGAAATAGAAAATGAGTTTCTCTAGGAAGGTTAAATAACTGTAGAAATAGAAATTTATTAATCTAAAAAGGTTGAATTATTTCAATGATGGCAATTTTACTTTTGTTTTAAGAATGGTAGTATATTTTACGTTCAGCACTCAATGGTTATAAGAAAAGAATATTTAAAATTTTGGATCGTTACTTTAAGTTCTGGCTACTATTTATACAGTATGTGTGGTGAATCTGTTGTTAATTTGTGTTAAGTCTTTTTATTTATCAACATCAATCACAAACTACGTGTTTATAAAAGTAATTTTCCGTTTTTGAGAATCATATGGAACTCTTCATGAAGCTATTTTAAACATATATTTTATCTTGGGTGTTATTAAGTTTTATAAAAAGTAATTCATCATCTGTTTTTATATGTTTTATTTTAGATTAGTATATCTATAACTATAAGATAGCATGAAATAAGTTACGGGCGGCAAGAATTGTAAACAAGTGAAATAGGGAATGGTCTGACCGTAGAGTTCCTTGAGCAGATAGCCATACGAAAGAAAGGTAATAGTCCAATGAGAGAGAGAGAGAGAGAGAGAGAGAGAGAGAGAGAGATGAGAGAGAGAGAGAGAGAGAGAGAGAGAGAGAGTTGATATGTAAGCATGTGAATGGGCATACAGAGTACTATTTATCTTAACTATATTAATGTAACGACTACACTTATACGTACTTTCAATCGGAAATTTTCCGTAAAAATATACTCTAATCAGCCGTATTTCAGTAAAATACAGGCGAATGTAATTTT
>NC_090734.1:138456077-138461077 GCF_036898095.1 Palaemon carinicauda
AAAATCATCATTAATTTAATCTTCGCTCTAATTTCTAGTTAAAAGAAAAAATTAATTTTATTTTGTAATCATACAAAATCATCATTGACTTAATCTTCGTTCTAATTTCTAATTAGAAGATAAAACAAACTAATTCTAGTTCGTAATCATACAAAATCACCAATAATTTAATCTTTGTCATAATTTCTAGCTTAATGAAAAAAATCAATTTTAGTTTGTAAACATACTAAATTATCATTAATTTAATCTCCGTTTTAATTTCTTGTTATACCAAAGTACCACAAAATCCTAAAAAATATATTTTTTTGAATTAATTTTAGTTTGTAATGATACAAAATTATCATTAATTTAATCTTTGTTTTAATTTCTTGTTACACCAAAGTATCACACAATACTAAAAAGCATATTCTTTAAAATTAATTTTAGTTTGCTATTATACAAAATTATCATTAATTTAATCTTCGTTCTAATTTCTAATTATACCTATAAACTTGCTTTGATATTCAATACCTATTAATTGGTAGGTCTCTGCGATTTATACCTTTCAAAGAGAAATCATTGTTTTAAACATCATATAAATTAATTAGCTACTTATATTAATAGTTTACTAAAAGAACATTACTACACAATATTTCTTAAGCACAATATCATTATTATTATTATTATTATTATTATTAACTGCTAAGCTACAACCCTAGTTGGAAAAGCAGGATGCTATAAGCCCAGTGGCTCCAACAGGGAAAATAGCCCAGTGAGGAAAGGAAACAAGAAAAAATAAAATGTTTAAGAAGAGTAATAACATTGAAATAAAGATCTCCTATATAAACTATAGACACGTGAACAAAACAAAAGGAAGAGAAACAAGACAGAACAGGGTTCCCGAGTGTACCCTCATTATTATATGATATAAAATGGACAATTTTCAATAACTATTAAAAAAAATACCTTCTAGATATTTCGACCTTACAGAGTGGGTTAACCCATAGCACAGATATGAAAAAAAATTCCTAGATCTGACATTTTATGTCTGTTTTTAATTTCTTCAGTATTTTGTCCGAGACTGAGATAACGCTATTGCATTTTGCGTGTTCACAGAGGAAGCGGCCTTGTACTACATCCTTAAACAATTTGTTTGTTCATGAGAACGTGACCGAGTTGAAACCTGTAGGAACAGGAATCTAGTCTTATGGTTGCTGTTATCACTACGACAATGACTATGGAATTATTATTATTATTATTATTATTATTATTATTGTTGTTGTTGTTGTTGTTGTTGTTGCTATTACTATTATTATCATTATTATTATTATCATTATTATTATTGTTGTTGTTGCTATTATTATTATTATAGTTATTATTATTAGCATTACTATTACTAGTAGTAGTAGTAGTAGTAGTAGTACTTTCTAAACTACAGCCCTAATTAGAAAAGCAAGATGCTATAAGCCCAAGGGCTCCAACAGGGAAAAATAGCCCAGCGAGGAAAGGAAATAAGGATATAACCTATATGAGAAGTAATGAACAATTGAAATAAAATATATTACGAACACTAACATCAAAATAGATCTTTAATATATAAACTATGAAAAGAGATTTATGTTAGCCTGCTCAACATAAAAACATTTGCTGCAAGTTTGAACTTATGAAGTTCTACCGATTCAACTACCCGATTAGGAAAATCATTCCACAACTTGGTCACAGCTGGAATAAAACTTCTAGAATACATAATGATCGAGAAAGCCTAAATATTACAATTAATTGCATAATTCGATGTATCTTAAAGTTTTTCTTTGAAATATGGACCAGTATCATTACAGTAAAAGTAAAATTACTGTAAAATGTTTAAGATTTAATTTACACAACGATAAAATGTATCATTGACTGTAAAAAGTAAATACCCGAAACTTAAATGGATAAAGTAAAAATAGTAAATAAGTTTTAATGTAAATAAAATAGGGTTTATAACTTATATCCAAAAAGTTTTCACGAGTCAATGTGTTTGTAATTTTAAAAAAATATCTAGAAGAATAGTAAATTGCACTTGTGAATATATGTTAAATACAAAACGTATTCATGTAAACATGAAGTATAAACAACATTACAAATTGTAAAAATTGTAAATGTATGTTTGTTAATAAAAGAAAAATATACATAGGAAAGGGCAATGAAAATATGTCAATAGAAGGCATTAATATTTTCAAAAAATAGGAATAATCTGGACTATCTCGCTCCTATTTACAGATATTTTAATGATCATCAACCTATCTTCTCCTATGCCTATTGACGCAAAGGGCCTCGGTTAGATTTCGCCAGTCGTCTCTACCTTGAACTTTTAAATCAATACTTCTCCATTCATCGTCTACTTCACGCTTCATAGTCCTCAGCCATGTAGGCCTAGGGGGTATTTCAACTCTTCTAGTGCCTTGTGGAGCCCAGTTGAAAGTTTGGTGAACTAATCAGGCCTACATGGCCGAGGTCTATGAAGCGTGAAGTAGATGATGAACGTAGAAGTATTAATTTAAAAGCTCGAGACAAAGACGACTGGTTAAATCTAACCGAGGCCCTTTGCGTCAATAGGCGTAGGAGGGGATGATGAATCTGTGCTACCTGTGACTCGTCATTACGTGATATTCTATCAGTGGCGCAGCTAAGCGAGGGACGGGAAAATTATCTTTTTGAAAATGCCCCAGGCCTCAAAGATAGGGTCAGAAAATAAAAGTATATAAGTATATATTTAAAATTACTTTTTTTTTCAAATTATCTATAAAACAAACCTAAATATCATCTTGAAAAGTATAAAACTACAGCTAGAAATTATTCAATTTTTTATTAGTGTACCCTCCCCTCTACACTTAAAACAAATGTAATTTTAATTGGAAATTTCTTAGTGAAAATATACTGTTCTCAACCGTATTTAAGTAAAATACAAGCGACCGTAATTTCTACCGTACTTTGTTATTATCTTTTACCTGATGATGACCGCAATAACATTCCTTAACGTGATTATACCTGTTTTTAAACCGGCAAATGCCTGACAACATTAATTCCAGTATTTTTAATGTCTTTAAGGCAAATTTTTAAGTATAGTTAATCAGGCCTCTCTCACGCCTCTCACTGGGGTTAGGGGAGGGGTCTAACTGAGGCCCTTTGCGTAAATAGGCGTAGGAGATGATGATGATGATGATATGTGAAAGACAAAACAGAAGATAAACGATGTGATGAAAATTATTCAATTTTTGTATATAGAAACTAATGAGAAAAACTGGTGTCGAGGAGAAACCTTTAGAAAGGCAATTTAGATGAATTTTCACGATTAATAAAATACATTTTTTTTTTCTAAGCGGACATTATTTTCATTTATCGCTTAGCGTGGATCAACTATTAGGCGTAAATTAGGGGTGGGCTTAGATGATAATAATAATAATAATAATAATAATAATAATAATAATAATAATAATAATAATAATAACTGTCACAAAAAAAACGAAAATAATAAGATACTTTGATTAGCGTAATCTCTCTCTCTCTCTCTCTCTCTCTCTCTCTCTCTCCTCTCTCTCTCTCTCCTCTCTCTCTCTCTCTCTCTCTCTCTATATATATATATATATATATATATATATATGTATATATATAATATAATATAAATGTGTCTATATATAATATAATATAAATATATATACATATACATATTATATATAAATATACATTATATGTATGTATATATATATATATATATATATATATATATATATATATATATATATATATATATCATATATGTGTGTATGTATACATACATTTATGTACAGTATGTATATATATATACATATATATATGTATATATATATATATATATATATATATATATATATATATATATATATATATATATCGATATCCCATTATAATCATTATTATTATTACTATTATTATTATTATCATTATTATTATTATTATTATTATTATTATTATTATTATTATTATTATTATTATTATTATTATTATCATCGCGATAAAAAATCAAATAAATATAAAAGTCGCCACTCCTACCTATAGAAATGCATTAAGTCGACTTCCAGTATGCTTTGTTCAAGCCAAGAAGTACAAGTGGTCACGATATAGTCGGAAACTACCAATATTTGCAAAGCTATTATTTCCTACCACATTTCCACTTCCGATCTAATTTCTATGGTGTCCTAGTTTTAGATAGATAGAGAGCTATACTCAATTTTCTATAATGTATTTATATATATAGCCAAACACTTGGTCTTTATTATATAGGAGAGATTGTTAAAAGAAATTATATTTCATATTTAACACACTCTGTCCACCTAACTAACTCTATACTCATTTTTTTAATGAGGCGCAATTGCACCGACTCGCAGGGGTGCCCTTTTAGCTCGGAAAAGTTTCCTACTAGGTGATTGGTTGGATAGAATAATTCTAACCAATCAGCAAGTAGGAATTTTTTTTTCGAGCTAAAAGGGCACCCCTTCGAGTCAGCGCAAATGCACCTCGTTAGAAAAAAATAAGTATAGATAGTTAGTTAGGAGGACAGAGTGTGTTAAATATGAAATATCATTTCTTTTAACAATCTCCCCTATATAATAAATACCAAGTGTTTGGCAATATAGATAAATGCATAACTATATTTTTTCCGGTCACGCTCAGCGACAAGACGTATAACTACTGGTGTCTCACCGTCCTTCAGGTAGGGGAGGAGGAAGTAGTCATACCCTGGGGAGAGGGGTTGTGATTAGAAAAGGGGGAGGGGGTGGAAAGGGATGAATTTGTGTATGAGATCGTATGCGTATGTGCACATATCTATCTAAATATTTAGCCATAACTTTTGACGGGCCGCGTACACTAATAGACGAATATCCTAAATATCTGATGCAGTAGTAGTAATAGTCAGGTTCAGTGTTACGGATTTACCTTTGCAACGGCCCGTGAATCTGTAGTTTTCTGGTCATTACAAACCGATATTCGATTGGAGATTA